>NC_056728.1:1008986708-1009056708 GCF_019279795.1 Protopterus annectens
GACCAGCAGAGGAGGAGGCCCTGAGGTGGGTCCCAGATGTGCTCGGGCCTGGTGCCATGGCCAGATTAGGTGGGAGAGGTGGGTCCGCTGGGACCAGCCTTCCCATACTTCCTATGGTGTTACAGTTTTAGAACATATGTGGGTTAGTAATAGTTAACTCAATCCAGGATAAGTTATAACAGCATGTATAGATTTTCTCATTAACCCAGAGCATCAGATTTGGAACAGTTGCATAGCAAACAGAACACATGCATATATGGAACCACAGTGGCCATTCCAACAGCATGCAAGTTACATTGATAGCAACAGGCCACCAATGATAGTATTTCAACGTGGAACATTAATAGAAACACATTTCAATATTTCTTGAACAACAGGATATATGTCCCAACAGTAGCTTTGGTGTAAAACATACCCATTGATTTGTGTGTTTAGATTATTGTTGCAGATATGATGGGGGGGGACATAAAGATGTCAATTAATAACTTGTATATCCTTGCAGTACTCACAGCTTTAATAAACATTGCTCTAATCATTACTCTAGTCATTACTCTACAGATATTATTACAATACCCTATGGCCTTGGTTTGGGCAGTGGTATGTTTGTAGCCAGTGTATACTTCAACTGTCTTATAGCTACATTCTACTTCTCTTACCTGGTAGACCTGTGGAGGGAATGTTTGTTAACACTACCTGACTGTTTGTACATATAGTTTCATAGTTCATAGTTTCATAGTATAGTACTAGGCTATCTGCCCTGGGGCATTTGTAAGCCTAGCCATAGTGATGTGGCTTTTGCCACCCCATGAAATGGTACAAAAATGTACAGAATAAATTTAGAATACTGTGCCTCTGTCTAGTAGTGACACAATGAAGGTCCCCTTATATAATAGAATTAGTTTACTGTGTCCCTGTCTAGCAGTGACACAGATGTGACCCCTGGGGTAAACTTACGATCTCCCATCCACTCATCAAGGTTTCTCTTGAAGAGAGTCAGTGAGGGGCTCTGCCTAATACGAACTGGGATCTTGTTCCAAAGCATGGGAAGCCTCTGGGTTATGAATCTATCCCTCCAGCATGTCCTATTTATACTTGTGCCGAGGTTTAAGTCTTTAGCTCTCATGGCCCTGATGGATTTGGATTTTTTGAGGTGGAGCATGTCCATCAGATCCTGATTGGAAATGGCCTTGTACTTCAGGCAGAGATCACCTCTGAGCAGGCGGTATGCTACTGAATAGAGCTGAAGTTTCTTTAGTCTGGCAGAATAAGACATATGTTGGAGACCCTTGATCCTCTTGGTGAGGTACTTTTGTGGTCTCTCCAGCTGTTGCAAATGCCGGGTGAGGTACATACCAAATGGGGCATTGTACTCAATCATGGGTCTGATGAGGGAGGAATATAGGGGTACAATGACATCCTTGGATCTGGATGTGAATCCCGTCATGATAAGGTGTGCAAGGTAGAATGTTTTTCTAACCACTTTGGCAACGTGGGTGTCAAATGAGAGGTCGCTGTCGACTTGGGTCCCTAGGTCTCTGATTACTTTTTCCATACTCAGTGGGTTTCTGTCTATGTGATAATTTGTGGGTACTTTGTTTTTCCCAAAGGGGATGACTATACATTTTTTGGCATTTAGTTTAAGGCCGTGACTCCGGCACCATTTGTCCGTTTCTGTGAGGTCTTTTTGTAGGATGTATGTGTCTGCTGGTGTATCGACTATGGCGCCTAGTTTGCAGTCATCTGCGAACTTTGTCAGCCACAGCCCTCCCATGTTTGCTTTAATATCTGAGAAATAAATGCCGAACAAGAGGGGTCCCAGGACAGATCCCTGTGGGACACCACTTGTGACTGGCTTTGAGTCTGACATTGCTCCAGCGATTTTGACTTTATGGGTTCTGTCCTTTAGCCAGTTTGCAACCCATCTAGTGACATAAGGGTTTACTTTTAAGCTGTTGAGCTTATCTATGATGCCTGAGTGGGGTATTGTGTCGAAGGCCTTAGCCAAGTCCAGGTATGCTGTATGGACTGCTTTGCCCTCATCAATGGCTCTAGTGACTGTTTCAAAAACGTCAACCAGGTTTAAAAGGCAGGATCTGCCCTTTACAAAGCCGAACTGGGTGGGGTCAAGTGTCTGTAGGTCCCCTATGTCTCTGTTTATGAGTTCCATAATGATTTTTCCATAGCTTTGCAGACCAGGCTGGTTAAGCTTATGGGCGGTAGTTTCCAGGGTCTGTAGAGGCACCCCTTGTGGAGTGGGACCACTGTTGCTGTACGCCAGTGTTCAGGTACATATCCCAGTAAGGCTAAGGTTAAATAGCATTTTTATGTGTGGGTTTAGCTCCTCTTGAGTTCACGTAGCATACCCGGGATACCATCAGGTCCCATTGATGCTGTGTTTTTTGCTTTGTTTAGGGCGGTTCTCACTTGGACATCTGAGATGACAGGGAGATTACATTCAGCTGGGATAAGTATTTCTTCTTTTGGGGGTGAGGAGGGGAGAAATTTGCACTGAACCTGTCAGCCAGAATGTTGGCAATATCTGTGGGTTCAGTGTATTTTTTGTTGTTGTGAACCAACTCTGAGCATATCTGAGGGTTTCCACCCAGGTTTCTAACATAGCTGAAGAAGGATTTGTGGTTATCTTTAGTGTCCTTAGCGATTTTTCTCTCAAAGTTGGCCTTGGATGTTTTTATGAGAGAACGTAGTTTTCTGCTAATGTTGATCAGAGATGTCTTCCCTTCATGGGATTTTGCTCTGACGTGCAGCAGCTTCCTTCTTTTGTTATATGATTTGTTTATGGCTGAGGTCCACCAGACAGGATGCTTACCTTTGGTGGTGAGGGACTTGGATTTATTTGGGATTGCATGATCCATGCATTCTTGGAGATGTCCATAGAAAGCATTTGTGAAGGATTCGGCATTGTGGGATGTGGTATCCACTGGCACAGTGGGCTTAAAGGATACCATCTCAGTCTTAAGAAGAGTGAAGTCTGCTTTTGAGAAGTTTTTCACTGTGGTCTTTTGTGCTGGGGGTGGAGGTAGGATATGTATATCCAGGGTGATTAGTTTGTGGTCAGATCTCACTAGTGAGGGGTATACTTCCGGTTTGGAGCATTTTGTCTCCATGTTTGTGATGGTCAGGTCTAGAATATTATCTCCCCTAGTGGGAGAGGTGACTAGTTGTTCCAGTGCATTTGAATTTATGAATTCCAGGAACCTTTGGGCTAGGATATTAGGGCTAGAATAATGTACCCAATCTATGTTTGGGTAGTTGAAGTCTCCCAGTATGATGGTATTTTGTGATACATTCATATCCTCCAATGTCTTCAGGAAGGCTGAGTGGGGTTCTTGAGATTGGGAGGGTGGTCTGTAACATGCTACCAGTTGTATAGCAGTTTTGCCTATGGTTAGTTGCACCTGTATGGTCTCTGATGCTTCATGTGTTGCTACTAACCTGGAGGCGTGGCTGTCCTTGATGAATATGGACACTCCCCCTCCCTTTGTGGTTCGGCCCGGGTTTTGGGGCTGAAAAGCATGATACGATGTATAGCCTGGTAGCGCTGGGGTGCTCTCAGGAGACTTGAACCAGGTTTCAGTTACTGCACAGACGTCGATGTTCTCCATGCTGAGGAGTGCATCAAGTGCCTGTATCTTGAGATTTAGACTTCTGGCGTTGAGCAGCATTACCCTTAGTTTTTTTCCATTTTTGTTTTCTAAGGAGGTGGGTTTGTCTTTTGAGCCTTGCCTAAAAAAGGCACTATGGGGGTGGCAAGAGCCTTAGCCAATATCCGGAAGCCCAGTGGTGGCAGGTGTAAGCCATCCCTTGCGAAGCAGCATGGCTTGTCCATCATGTCATCCCAGGCAGACAGACATTGGATCCCCTTAGAATGACACCAGTACTTGAGCCAATTATTAAAGCTGATCATCTTGTCTTTGTATTGTGGTATCATTCTTGGTGAGGGCAAGATGCTGCTCAGGCTCAGGGTCATACCAGCCTGGGCTACATAATCCGAGAGCTCCTCTATGTCTCTTTTCATGTAGTCCAGGGAGGTACGTCTCAGGTCATTCACACCAGCATGGACAATGACGGAGTCATATTTGTACTTGCTTTGGAGTGACTTGAGTGCGTGTGTTATGTGGCGGATCCTAGCTCCCAATAGACAGCTCACAGTCACCCTCTCCTTGTTCAGCCTGGTCAGCGGGACATCAGTGTGTCTGACTATAGAGTCACCTATTACTAGTGTATCAGGCAAGGTGTTTGGCCTTAAGGGCTGTGATTGGTTGACACACTGATTTATTGAAGTATGTGTTGCATGTGTTTTGTTTTGAGGTGGTGGATTTTGGATGTCTGCTTTGGGAGCCTCTGTTGTTTTGGTAAGTTTTTATTAGAGCCTCCGAGTATGTCCTTGTGTTTTATGTGTTTGGTTTGCAGTTGTGGTAGGTCTATGTGGGACTGGGATTGTTGTGTGTGTGGTTACCATCTCCTCCTGTCTGGTCATGCCAGCCCTGAGTTGGGAGAGTTCAGCCTCCAGTTTGGCTATATAGTTGCATCTCTCACATGTATTTGTGTTTGTTGGGAGGAGGAGAGGGTTGTCTGTGTACATGAGACAATTGTAGCATTGTCTCAAGATACCCAGATTGACCAGCTGAACTGGAGAGGACGCCAGTAATCTACCACTCGACATGCTAGAACAGTATAAGGGAGTGCTGTACCTTTAAGGGAAGTGGATATTCACAGGGGTGGTAAGTAGATGTAGTGCTTTACTTAGTACGAGAGTGCTTACGTAGTAGAGAAGTATTGAGAACAAGTGCTAGGTTTATAATATAGTGAGTAGTCTGATTTTACTAAGAGTAGAGCTTCCTTAAGGGAAAATTTGAAGAGCAGACCTGGCGGAGCCAGAAGAAGTTTAACCTTGTTTAACTGGCGCTGCGCTATGCGCACAACCACGCAAAGCCGTGCAAACGCGGATTTTAAACAGTGAACTACAAAAGAGCTAGAAATGGTCCAAAACACCCAATTACTACAGCTTCTTGTGCTGAGGTCACTTCCTACAGGGACAGGTAGGCTGCTCAAGGCTCCCCACTCCCACTGGTGAGCAAAGAAACTTCCTTCTATCCAAGTAAGGTAATGGACAACACAGGAACTACACCACAGCCCAGAATACAGCAATGCCTGTAAACTTGTCTAAACTAGCCGAGGAGAGGTGGGAAAACAAGGATTATTTTTTTTTTTTTTTTTTTATAGAAACACACGGAAAATGCAGAAACAGTGATAAATCAGTTACACAGGCTAGCACACTTTAGTGGGCAGCCTCAACAGTTAAATTAAACAAACAACCAAACAAACTTTCGATCAAATTCAACTAAAATGTAACTTTAAGTGCAGATTTTAAAATAATGCAGCAAACAGTTAAAAAACAGTTCAAGCTAGTTCAGGGTAAGCTACAGAAGCTATTCCAAGTGAAAAAAAAGCAAGGATACTTAAATCCAGAAAGTAGTCGCTTTTCTGAGTTCCCTGCTGCTAGGCCCACTCTGCAGGACCACGAGGAGCTTGTCTGAGCAGTATAGCCAGAAAAAAACACCCAGAGGTGGATTTTAAACAGTGAACTACAAAAGAGCTATAAATAGTCCAAAACAACCAATTACTACAGCTTCTTGTGCTGAGATCACTTCCTACAGGGACAGGTAGGCTGCTCAAGGCTTCCCACTCCCAATGGTTAGCAAAGAAAGTTCCCTCTATCCAAGTAAGGTAATGGACAACACAGGAACTACACCACAGCCCAGAATACAGCAATGCCTGTAAACTGGTCTAAACTAGTCGAGGAGAGGCGGGAAAACAAGGATTATTTTTTTGTTTTGTTTTTTTGATAGAAACACACAGAAAATGCAGAAACAGTGATAAATCAGTTACACAGGCTAGCACACTTTAGTGGGCAGCCTCAACAGTTAAATTAAACAAACAACCAAACAAACTTTCGATCAAATTCGACTAAAATGTAACTTTAAGTGCAGATTTTAAAATAATGCAGCAAACAGTTAAAAAACAGTTCAAGTTAGTTCAGGGTAAGCTACAGAAGCTATTCCAAGTGAAAAAAAATCAAAGATACTTAAATCCAGAAAGCAGTCGCTTTTCTGAGTTCCCTGCTGCTAGGACCACTCTGCAGGACCACGAGGAGCTTGTCTGAGAAGTATAGCCAGAATAAAACGCCCAGAGGCGGATTTTAAACAGTGAACTACAAAAGAGCTAGAAATGGTCCAAAACAACCAATTACTACAGCTTCTTGTGCTGAGGTCACTTCCTACAGGGACAGGTAGGCTGCTCAAGGCTCCCCACTCCCACTGGTGAGCAAAGAAACTTCCTTCTATCCAAGTAAGGTAATGGACAACACAGGAACTACACCACAGCCCAGAATACAGCAATGCCTGTAAACTGGTCTAAACTAGTCGAGGAGAGGCGGAAAACAAGGATTATTTTTTTGTTTTTTTGATAGAAACACACAGAAAATGCAGAAACAGTGATAAATCAGTTACACAGGCTAGCACACTTTAGTGGGCAGCCTCAACAGTTAAATTAAACAAACAACCAAACAAACTTTCGATTAAATTCGACTAAAATGCAACTTTAAGTGCAGATTTTAAAATAATGCAGCAAACAGTTAAAAAACAGTTCAAGCTAGTTCAGGTAAGCTACAGAAGCTATTCCAAGTGAAAAAAAAGCAAAGATACTTAAATCCAGAAAGTAGTCGCTTTTCTGAGTTCCCTGCTGCTAGGACCACTCTGCAGGACCACGAGGAGCTTGTCTGAGCAGTATAGCCAGAAAAAAATGCCCAGAGGTGGATTTTAAACAGTGAACTACAAAAGAGCTAGAAATGGTCCAAAACAACCAATTACTACAGCTTCTTGTGCTGAGGTCACTTCCTACAGGGACAGGTAGGCTGCTCAAGGCTCCCCACTCCCACTGGTGAGCAAAGAAACTTCCCTCTATCCAAGTAAGGTAATGGACAACACAGGAACTACACCACAGCCCAGAATACAGCAATGCCTGTAAACTGGTCTAAATATTCCCTTATTCCTAGTTATAATTCTGCACAGATCTCTCAATCTCTTAATGCAAAACATCTGTACAGAGCTTGACAAACTGGGGGTACAAATAAGGACATATATTAAATATTGCTCGTATAAACATTTACAAAGTTGCTAGAGTGACAGGGTTTGTTTTAATATACATTTTCTGAAGGATCTGAAGTCTGAAACTCAAATATATGTCATTATTTCGTGACTACAATCCTGAGATCATCACAGTGATTTGCCAGAAAAATAGAGGAACAGGCCAAAAATATGAGGCAAATATCTGGACATTCTGCACAAGCAGAAATAATTGATTTCAATTGGATACGTTTCTGGTGTCATTCTAAGGGGATCCAGTATCTGTCTGGCTGAGATGACATGATTGACAGACCTAGATGCTTTGCCAGAGATGGCCTGCATCTGTCACCCCTGGGCTCCCGGATACTGGTCAAGGCTCTTGCCACCCCTATAGTGCCTTTTTTAGGCGGTGTTTCAAAGACCAAATTACTACTGTAACAGCTACAAACAAATGCAATCTGAGGGTTATGCTGCTCAAGGTTAGAAGTCTAAATCTTAAAATGCACTCACCTGAAGCACTCCTTAAAATGGAGAACATCGACATTTGTGCTGTAACAGAGACCTGGTTCTAGTCAGCGGATAGCACCTCTGCACTACCAGGCTATAACTCATTCCATACCTTTCGGCCCCAGAACTTGGACTGAAGCTCCAAAGGCGGTGGTGTTTCCATATTCATAAAGGATGCACACACCTCAAGACTGGTAGCCCAACATGACACATCAGAGATACTTCAGGTGCAGCTAACATTGGGTAGGACAGCGATTCAGGTTGTAGCCTGCTATAGGTCCCCAACCATGACCCAAGACTCACACTCCATGTTCCTAAGCACCTTGGAGAATATTAGGGTCCAACCTATCACTCTCATACTGGGTGACTTCAACTGGGAAAAATATTCATGTACCAATACACTTGCCCAACATTTCCTGGAATTCATTAATTCCAATGCCCTGGACCAGCTCATTTTTACCCCCACTAGAGGTAGCAACATCCTTGACCTGGCCATTATTAACACAGGTGACCGTTGCTCTGTACCAATAGTCAACTCCTCCCTGGTTAGATCCAACCACAGACGGGTCTATATTACAATATCAAACTCACAGGAGTCTGAACATTGTAATATTGAACCCAAATGTTCGAAACACGAAAATAGTGAAGCCACGGAACACTGATTTATTTTTCCCAGGGAAACAAATTGATGGGTCGTTTTCACGGCTTTGCTATTTCCTGCACTTTGGTGTGATCTCGGAGTTGGTATATTTAAGCAGGGGGTGTGTGGGGGGCACAGACCCCCATGTTGGAGGGTGTGGGGGGCGAAGCCACCCACATTAGTTTAAGTTTAAAGTGTATGTGTTTTATTTTTTGTACTGGAACAGCGATTTTTTTTCCTGGGAAACCAATCGCTGTTCTCTGTTTTCATACTTTTTGGGTTTCGAATATAGTTCGATATTACATCATTCAAGCTCCTGTGAGTTTGATGAGGTAATATAGACCCTCACAAACTAATCACCTTGGAAAATCACCCCCCCCCCCCCAACAAAGGTAACCACTATGAAAAACTTCTCCAAAGCTAACTTTGGGCTCCTAAAAACAGAGGTGGCTAAATTCACAGGGGTCTATATCATAACATCGAAGTTCTCTAACAATGAATGTTATTATATCGAACCCTAAACACCGAAGTGTGAAAACATTGAACAGTCAGAATTTTTTGTACTGGAACCCAGGGAAAAAAATTGCTATTCCGAGAAACATACACACAGCACAAACACACACAAAAGCAGCCATCCGCACACATACACTTAAAATCCTACACCTAAACTAAACTTTACATACAGTACTAGCTATCCACTTACCTTAACCCAACCCTAACCCTAAGGTCCGTCACTATCGCACACTCACCTCACCCTAACCCTAACTCACCTAACCGGCCCCCTAACCCTAACATACACACAATCGCACACTTTCCTGACCCGTGCCCTCACCCTAACTCACCTAACCTGCCCCCTAACACTAACCTACACACAATCGCACACTTACCTGAACCCATGCCCTAACACTAACATCCACACAACCGCACAATTACCTGACCCGCTCCCTAACCCTAACTCACCTAACCTGCCCCCTAACCCTAACCTACACACAATCGCACACTTACCTGAACCCAACCCATAATACTCCAACATATCGAACGCTGAAAACAGCGAAGCCACAGCAATGGCCCACCAAATTCTTTCCCTGGGAAAGAATTCAATGTCCTGCACCTTCGCTGTTTTCAGCGTTCGACATTATGGGTTCGATATTATAACATTCGATGTTAGAGAACTTCATTGTTATAATATAGACCCCTTCACGGCACCCATGCAATTGGAGAATAGTTGCATGACCACTGAATCATACACTAATGCTATACAAACACGTACACAAATGCATGGATCTCGCCATACCCAATAGAACCAAGATGCTCTCCTCCAAAAAAAGGAAGCCAATCTGCTAGTCCCCTGCCATAAACAAACTCTACAACAGAAGGAAGAAACTGATGAGAAATAAGGTGAAGTCCCAGGACTGGAAAAACTTCTTTATCAGCCTCAACAAAAAGTTAAGATTCCTCATCAAATCCTCCAAAGCTGGCTATGAAAACACAATTGCAGCAGATAGTAAAGTCAACCACAAGGCCTTCTATAGTTATGTAAAGAATCTCCATGGCAGTACCCAGATTTGCGCAGAGCTGTTGCATAATGGAACCTCCTATACCGAGCCAACAGATATTGCCAATATACTGGCCAACAGATTGAGTACCAACTTTACCCCTCTCTCCCCCACCAAAGGACCAATCACAATATCAGTAGATTGCCAGGCACCCAGTATTACTGCTGCACAGGTTAAAACAGCATTGTCCAAGGCCATGAATACAGATTCTATGGGACCCGCCAATATCCCTGGCTGTGTTCTACATGAACTACAGAGTGAACTGGCACCTCACCTGTGTGCCTTGTTCAATCATAGCCTCACCTTTGTCCCTACCATATGGAGCACTACTACAGTCATCCCGCTCCACAAAGGAGGAGTGACTACAGACCCTGGGAACTATCGACCTATTAGCCTGACAAATCTGATATGTAAAGCTATGGAACAAAGATATAGGGATCCTCCAAACTCTGGATCCAGCACAGTTTGGTTTTATGAAAGGTAGATCATGCCTGCTCAACCTGGTCGACTTCTTTGAGTCAGTCACCAGAGCTGTGGATGAAGGCAAGGTGGTTCATACAGCCTACCTTGATCTGGCCAAGGCCTTTGGTATCATTCCCCACTCAGGAATTATAGGAAAACTCACTAAGCTAGGCATCAACCCCTATATCACTAGGTGGGCTACAACTGGTTCACAGATAGAACCCACAATGTGAAAGTAGCTGACTCCAAGTCAGACTGTTGACCAGTCACAAGTGAAGTCCCACAGGGTTCAGTCCTGGGTCCTCTCCTGTTTGGTATCTACTTCTCTGAAGTCCAGGCCAACACGAAGGGACTCTGGCTGACAAAGTTCACAGACAATTACAAGTTGGGAGCCATAATTAACTCCCCAAGTGATGTTGACATCCTACAGAAAGGCCTCACTGAGATCAATGACTGGTGTCCGAACCATGGCCTTAAGCTCAATGCCAAAAAACGTGTCATCATCCCCTTTGGGAAAATTCCAGTTCCCGTGAATTACCACATCGATAGTAGTCCACTGAACACAGAAGGCATCATAAGAGATCTGGGAACACAGGTTGACAGCAACCTCTCTTTTGAGCACCACATTGTCACTGTGGTCAGAAAGTGCTTCTATGTGACACATCTCATTAGTAGGTTTTTGGATCCAGGAAGAAAGAGGTCATTGTCTCCCTCTACTCTTCCCTCATTAGGCTAATCATTGAGTACAATGCCCCATTTGGCATGTACCTCACTAGACACCTACAACAACTGGAAAGGTTGCAAAAATACCTCACAAAGAGGATCTTAGGCCGTAAACACTTGTCTTATATGGACAGACTCAAAAAACTCCACTATTCTCTGTCTCATATTGCCTACTTAGAGGTGATCTCTGCTTGACTTACAGACTGATATCTGACCCAGCTCTGTTAGAAGTGCTGCATCTAAAGAAATCCCAATCCCTCTGCACTACACGCTCCAGAGACCTCAACCTCATTACCACAATCAACAGAACAAGCTGGAGGGCAGGTTCATAACCCAGAGACTGCCCATGCTATGGAATAGAGTTCCCATACATGTCAAGCGGAGCACCTCACTGGCCCTCTTCAAGAGAAATCTTGATCAGTGGATGGGAAATAGAAAATTCACCCTGGGGATCACTCCAGTGGCTCTACTTGACAGAGGCAGTGGGAACTAAGGTCGGGTGGCATGATGCCAGGGTAATCCTATGGGCTAGGCTTTTAAAGGCTCCAGGGCCATTAGCCTAGTACACACCTATGAACCTATAAATCTGTGCAGTTGAGAGGTATGATTATGTATACAGCTTACTACCACTCCTGGGATTCGAACCATGGCTGTTTGTGCTAAAAATACAACAATTTGGGTTTCATCAGAGTGAGCTATTTAGAAAGTGCTGTGTCTACTTTAAGTGTTTTCTGTTTAAATCTCTCTTGGTTGTACAATCTGACCTTATAATTACAACATTCTTATACAGACATTCCTAGACATATTTTTATGTAGCACAGTGTGAGAACAGTTGACACAACAGTACTATTAACATACCAGATCTTGGTGAATGCAACATGTGAGGCCATACAATACCAGAGTAAACACAACCAATCCAGGATTTAGAACTTTATTACCAGGCAGTTACACTTTTATTTAAATATGACCTATATGGGACTATTACTGTCATATTGTCTGGTTTATTCAGTGGAAACCATGCACATTTTTTATAGTGCCAGGTGACATTTTACTCTTTATATTTATTTGGTATGACTACTACAAGCAGGATTGTTACTCACCATCCTCGCGATGCAGCCTTTGCAACCTTCTGGCATGGGCCTCCACAGCCCACTCAAATGCAGCTATAATAAGGATAGAAAAACATTTATGCATACCTATCCATCACATACACAGGCTGGACTTTGGTAAACAATTATTGCTATGAATACTTACACACTGCTGGGACATCTCCCCTGTCTCTTGCTTCTTGGACCCACTATTCCAAGAGCTCCCTTTTCCTCTGTTTCAAGTCAGCATAGTGGTGCCTGACCTGCTCACCAGTCTGAGGGATACGAGTGGCACTGGTGAGATCACAGGTGAGACTTTCCCAGGCTTCCACTTTATATTGGGAGCATTGGTACTGGTCCTGCAGCAGTCTCATGTCATGTTTTTTTACCAGGAGTCCTACCATTACCTTGGACTCCTGTATGCCCCAGCGCTGTGCCCGGAAGTGCATGCCCTCTCCAACTCTTGCCATACTGCCTACAGTGGAGAGCTGCAACCAGTTATGAGCTGTATTCCCACCTGAGGGGTTTAAATAGAGCTGATTTCCCACCCTTTGCCATGATTGGATGGTTTTGAAAATGCTGAGCTAAGCTAAGCTATGGGCAAACCTGCTTAGCTAAAGTTGGCAGTGCTTAAAGGGGTAGGTTCAGCATTGCTTACCAATGGGAAACTCCACTTAGCTGGGCTATTCATTGCTTATAATTCATATGTACACAATGCTTAGAGCTGGTCAGCATACCTGTGCAATGCTTAGCATTGCTTATGTTTTATTATATTGGTCTAACACCTGTATGGTATTGATTCATTATTCATTACATAATATAGATTTATTTACCTTCCCTGACATCCCCCAATGTGCTGTGATTAATTTATTCTTGTGTGACTATACTGTATGGGGCCCTTGTATTTATAGGGTTTCACTGCTTTATTTCACTGACACCTCACATCTGGGCCTAATACACTACTCCGGTTGAGAAAAATCAGTTACTTCTTACATAGATATGTAAAAAATTAAAATTGTAACGTTTACACATACAAGATGGTAATGGCTTTTGTGGGGCTCAAACCATAAATGACTACATGCAAGTCATACGCCCTAACTGCTACACTATTGCACTTATGCTTATGATGGATGTCTATTGCTTTTTAACTTATCGTGCTGTTTCAGCTGGGCTAAGCATAGTTAAGCAATGGGCACACCCGCGCAGCTACGCTTAAACTTTGTTGCATATATAAAAAAAATAAATAAAAATTTATTTGTTGTGTTTTTTAATTTGTACCCTTCAGAATATCCATGCTAATGCTGAACCTATTATTCTATGAACTTTCTGGCTTTGTAGGGATGATTGTCCCTTATGGCTATGTCCAGATTCCTTAGTCTGACGGGCTGGGAGGTGTGCGCTATGTGCTTATGCTAAACCTGTTATTCTATCAACTTTATGGCTTGGGATTGTCCCTTATGGCTTTGTCCAGATTTCTTACCCCGACGGGTTGGGAGTGTTACAAGCGTTCTCGTTTGTTTGAAATTGCCAAACGGCAATTCTGGAGTGCAGGGGGCATGTGTATTGTGAGATCTCTGCTCTCAGTCACACCCCCTGCACTAGTACATGGAACCATGTCCATTTTACAGCACAGCAGCACACCATCATACATATGCATGGCTTGCTGCCGTGCTGCACAGCAACAGTCCTTGCCATGCAGGAATAACTTATTCCTGCATGGCTGGTTGCGGAATCCGGGGGAGAATGAAAAGCAGATTACAAACCAAGGAAAAAATCATCCCTGTTCACCAGTGGTTAACTTCTTCATAGGTATAAGAATGTTTTTTTCTCTTTTCCAGTTTCTCTTAAAAAGTCCATCCCAGGAATTCAATAAACTCTGTGTAGGCTTCACGCAAAGCTTACTGAGATTTTACATGTTTGTGCGGTGAGCAGCAGTGCTATTTACATATTCACACTGCGCACCGCATTTAAACATAAGCATGGTTTCATGGCTAGCAACAGTGTTGCCAGCCAGGAAAATGTGTAAAGTAATACAGATAGCAGCAGACATGTAGACCTGTTTATCTTCGGGCAAACTAGGTCTGCAGGTGTGCGCTGAATAAAACAATGAATACCAGAGCTAATAATATAGCAATGTATATGGTCCAAACACATTACAGGACAGTGTATACAGTGCAGAGTATTGCAGAGCCCCATTTCAGTCATTCTCTACAAAAGTTGTGTAAATGATTTGTAACTGTGCATGGACTTCCATTTAAAATAAACAGTCTGGGGAAGTGTGTGTACTGTATAGGGACACACAGATGAATTGTAGGAATTAACATAGGAAAAAGGCCAGGTGAAGCATCTTAATGTACAGCAGATGTGGACATGTAATTTATTTTTATTTATTTATTTTATTTTTTATTTTACATTTGTTGACTGGGATAGTCCGACTGGATACATGTCCATTTTCAGCGGAGGCCCAGGGAGAAAAGCTCCAAGATAATACTTCACATTGTGCATTTAGTAAATGCTAGTTTCATGCAGATTACAGACATAAGCTATACCAGCATTTAGCACATATAGTAAGTACTAACTTATTATAAAACACTTTACAAAACATAACATTATTTTCAAAGTTAAACATGCATAATATTACATTCAGTTTTAAGACACACTGAGCAGCAGTTATACAATTGACCCTTCCTGAAATGGAGTGGCAGAAAAAAGTTGGAAGTAGTTGAAGGTAAGGCACCTAAGAAATAGAGAGGGGTTGGGTGGATGTCGCCATCCTTTGTGAGGTTGTAGTGTATCCTGAGTATGAGTTTTAAGATTTTGAATAAAGTTTTGTGATAGTGTCTAGTTTTAGGACTAATGTAACTAGGTCTAGTAAGATGGTAGTATTTAGGGGTTAAGGAGGTAAGCATGAGGGGAGTGAGTAAGGGTGCATTATTATTATCTGTTGTAGATGGAGGGATGTTTGGAATTTAGGGTAGTGGAAACCTGGGTGATCCTGATATCCGTAGGCGGTTAGGAGATATGTGATGAGTAAAAGGGGTAGAAGTAGAGTTAATAAGACTGTTTTGGGCGATAGCATATTTACTGAATGAGACTTGAAACTTAGGCAAAATGAATAGTAGAGTTGGAGGACTGGTGATAGGTTGAGGGTGGTGCTGTTGAGTGACAAATTGTTACTGATTGGTTTAAAAAAGGGGGGTGTGGTCTAGTACCAATAAATGTAGCAGCACCAGGGGCAGGAGGAATTTGGGGACAGGGTGGGGTGCAAAGCAAGCCCGAGCAAAGCGAGGGCAAGCGGAGCAGGAACAAACCAATGCCTGTACTAAGTTGGAGCAGTTTAACCTGTATGAGGAAAGAGGGGGTTGAGGGAAAAGAGAAGGCAGTAGGAGTGGTTAGAGGAATACCTTGGATTGACTCAAGACACCACACCAGAGTTAAGTTGAATTTAAGGGCCTAAAATCTGCACTCAGCACTTTAATGTTACTTGCACTCAGCACTTTAAGTTTACTTATGTTTAGCAGGAAAGACAGACCAATAGTATACAGTTTTGGGGATTTTTTACAAGGGTTACTTGTTCAAATGTCAGACAAGTAAGTAAAACCTTCAACAAGAATCTATGTCTGAGTGTTAGAAAGCAAGAAAGGTACAAATTATACTTGTAAAAATTAGGGTCAGAGAGACAAATGTAAGAGTCTGTGGTAAGAGTCAGTGTACTTTAGTTACAGGGTAAGTAGGCAAACACTCAAGTAGAAAAGAGCCCTATGGCTGACCAAAATGGTGACTTGCTTAATTAGACAGCACTGTAAGATAAAGCTTAACAAATGTTTTCATATGTGTAACCTACTCTAATTAATTGCTGGGAGAAACAATTTTTCTTGTGTTTGCCAATTGCAATCCTGTAGACACCGTTATTCAGGAGCTGCAGTATGTTAGTGTAGGTAAATGTGAAGTGCAACAATTGCAATCCTGTAGACACCGTTATTCAGGAGCTGCAGTATATTAATGTAGGTAAATGTAAAGGTCAATCTGATTAATTGCTTGGAGAAACAATTTTTGTTGTGTTTACCAATTGCCATCCTGTAGACACCATTATTCAGGAGCTGTAATTAAGGCAATTGTAGCAGGAACAATAATCACATATCAACATGATACATTATGGACTGCAGAGTGGAATGTATGTTATGTGCTGTTATACAAGGAGAAATAACAATGGAGAGAGATGTCTTTGTGATATAAGCATCTTGACATGAACAATGGAGAAGACATCTATCAGAGATGTTATATACAATAGGAGTTAGGTGCATATTGTGAAACTGTGCAACATGAGTTGTCTGAATATGACTGTAATGTCAGCATAGGTCTCCACCAAGTGGGACACTAGTTGCAGGCTCATGGACAATAGTAAACAGAAGCACACACAATCATGGAGAATATCAGAATAATATCACCAGTAATCCCATGCCTATGGCATAACATGTACGACTGTGAGTGATCATAGATGGTTCTGCATGAACACACTTGTACAACTATTATGAAATGTCAGCAATCTATAAAGGTAAACAAGTGCACCATCATGACACTGTAACATCTGCTGGAGGTGTTAGGTGGGACCTTGCTATACCAGTATGTGACATTATGATCAATCCAGAGTTGACAGGTGTGCATGGCATATATATGGCACAATCCACACTATCACAAATGTAACCCATGCCATCAATGTTGTCAAACAACTATGTATATACTGTGTGCATTACCAGAAGAGGAATCACACATGAATCTATTATATCACCTCAATGGGGGTTCTGCACTATCAGACAGCAATGTTTATGCTACAAAAAGAATACCTATGTATGGCCAATAAGATGTGTGCAGCTCATTGTGTCAAAGGGGGTACACTTGATTTATGCATCCCTGGAAGATGGATTGGGACTTACATGAAGAAGAGTGCATTGTACTCAGTTATTGGTGTGATGAAGGCTGTGAACTATGGAAGTATTATGACCTTTGATGTGGATGTCCTGCACATACACAGGAGTTGTGTTAAATACAAGGGAGTAGTCATCACTCGGGGCAAATGCTTGTGGATGTTCCACATATCATCTATGAAAGACAAAACCAAGGACTCAACACTCAAATATTTATTCCACAAAATAATAGTTGAGCAGTAAAACAAAAGCAAAGCTTTTGAGTATGAACTCTATCAATGCTTAATAAAATCCCTTTATGCTATCCACTTTTATAAACACACAGGCAGCTTATCAAAATTAAGTGTAAAATCACATGATTATATTGACACAATGAATTCAAACTCTCAACAAAAACCTTTGTAAGCATAAATATAAAAGAACATTGATAAAGTCACTATTCACAGTCAAACCTAATAATTTTGGATTGCAAGCAATAAGGGAATTTATATATTTACATAGTCATTATTCAGCCACCAAAATAGAGATGTTATGTTCCATGCTGGATATAGTGTTGAATAATAATGTTTTTGTATTCATCAATAAATTCTTCCATCAGAAACTGGAGGTAGCTATGGACACCCCAGTTGCTAATACCTATGCCAATTTAGTATTATCAAGATGGGAAGAAACTTATATATTTAAAAGTGACAATTCTACTTGTTTTATCAATGAGAATCTTATATATATTTAAATGTTTTGTGGATGACATCTTTTTTGTCTGAACAGGTGATGAAACTAGTCTTACTGCATTTGTTGAATTTCTACAGAACACTGCCAAATTTTTAACTTTTGATCTGAATTTTTCCAAGAATAAAATACATTTCTTAGATGTAACTGTTATGCTTAATGATAGGAGATTTAACACAATGATTCATAGGAAAGATGTGTTTTGAGTATTCTGAGTGCTTCATTTTGTATTCTTTGAGTTAGTTAAATGAAATGTCTGAAACTGCGACATACTAAAAAAATATTCAAAATAGTTACAAAAGTGTTTAAAATAATATCCGAATTACATAAAATATATAAAATAAGGAAAATGCCTGCATTTTTTTGCTATATGCTACTTTTTTCACATTAACTAAAGCTATTTGAAATATCCAGTGTACAAAGTGTTCACAAGTTTGTGCAGTATTACAGTACAGTTATTTTGCAAAATACCGCTGTTTCAAAGAACATTTCATAAAGTACACTCTTTTGAAATGTTTATTGTGAATTTGAATGTTGTTGCAAGTACCTGGTGTGTGTGCATGTTTGTACATAATTACAAGGGCCATATTTTGCATTGTGGTTAAGAATATTTTGTTGGCATGGCAGAAGGATTTTGCAGACCTGCTCCACTTGTATTTGATAATAATATTGCAGAAAACTGGAGAGTGAGCAAGAGTATGACATTTTTATACAGGCTGCATTTTCTGACAAAGATGCACATATAAAGGCATTTATTCTGCTTAATTTAACTAGTTCAGAAGCCATATGCAGGGGAAGGGGAAACTGCCATATAGTGGTACCGGCTGAAATGAGAGAAGACCCACAGTGCTTAAAACATACATTTAGAGAAATGTGTAACCCCCCAAACAAATATTACAATGGAAAGGCACTTATTTTACACAAGAGATCAAAAGTCTAGTGAAACTTTTGCAGTATATATAACTGACTTGAGAAATAAATGTGCAGATTTAGTGATTTAAGGGATGAGTTGATAAAAGACAGGCTTGTCTGTGGTATTAAAGATGATGCAGTGATAAAACTGTTGCTTTGAGACAGTGATTTAACTTTGAATAAGGCCATAGAGATTTGTTAAACACATGAGCTCACAGAAAAGCATACAAACATGCTTACAAATGAGAAATGCATGCTTCCAGCACCTTCCAAATCTAATGTTGATAGTATGCAGCACGTGGTTAAAAGATACAGGCCTAAAGGTGTGGTTACTTCAGTGAAACCCAAAATCTTTCTAGCAAATTCCAAGGCATACTCTGTAACGAGGACATGCTCAGTGAAGCACAAGGGTGAGTCAGCAAACTCAAAGCATGTTCCCCCACCTAGCCTCATAGTCAACTGTTGTAATTGTTGTGGAAACAGTGAGTCTAAAAGAGAAAAGTGCTTAGTGTTTGGTCAGCAGTACCACAAGTGTTAAATAGTGGAATCATATTCAGTGTTTTTGTAAATCAAAAGAGGTCCATTATTTTATTAAAAGAGAACATTCCAAGAGACAAGTTGATCAATTAGAAAGCTGTGATCCTACTTTTTATGTTGATGATGTATCTATGCTTGGTAAAACAATGCAGTAGATTTGTAGGCAAAGAATGAAGTATTTTGTACTGTTTGGATTAATGGGAGACCCATAGAGCTCAAAGTTGATACTGGTTCAAAGTGCAATGTTATGTCAGCAGAAACATTTGCTAGAGTTAAAGCTGGTGAGAAGCTTGATTTGGCTAAGGGTGCAAAGCTTGTTGCTTATGGTGGCGAAGAGATTCAAACCAAAGGCTCAGTAGTGCTTTCATGTTATTTGCTGGGAACAGCTATGACATGCAATTTTGCAGAGTCAAAAGGCAAGTACAGTCATTATTAGGCCACAGAGACAGTATGAAAATGGGATTGCTTTCATTTAATAAGGAAGTGCGCCATGTTAGCTTGAAAGACAACTGTTCTAATTTCACCCAGACTATTTTTTTCTATCTATGCTGATCTTTTTGAAGACAAACTAGGCAAACTCCCAGTTGTGTACTGTGTGAAGTTAGACCCTGACATCAGCCCAGTCATCAGACCAGCACGGAAAGTTTGTAGAGCTATCCAGGGTAGAGTCAAAGTCAAGCTAGACAGAATGTTTCAGCAAGGAATGATATGTCCAGTAGAAGAACCAACTGAATGGGTATCCTCCATGGTGGTAGCTCATTAGAAAAGTTCAGATGATATTAGAATATGTATTGATCCATGAGACTTGAACAAAGCACTAAAATGACCTCATCATCCAATGCATAAATTCAAAGACATTGCTACTCTTATGCAAATCCCACTTTTTTTTATCTTAGATGCAAAAAGGTTATTTTTGGCAAATTTTTCTTGACCATAAATCTTCATTGCTAACCACTTTTAGTACTCATTTTGGCAGGCACAGATTTTTGAGAATGCCATTTGGGATAAATTCTGCCAGTGAAGTCTTTCACTGTGCAATGGAACAATTTTTTTTCAGGCTATCCATGTGCTATTGTAGTGGATGATTTCCTTGTAGGAGGCAATGGTGAAGTCGAACATGATAGGGACCTCATGAAAGTTCTAGAATGAGCTTGTGCATTGAATCTTAAGCTGAATCTTCAGAAGTGCAAATTCAAGCTACAAGAAGTCTCTTATGTTGGTCATTTGTTTACCAGTTCAGGCTTACAACCAGTTTCTTCCAAGCAAACAGCAATTCTTGAGATGACAGCTCCAGACAATATTCAAGCCCTACAACTTTTTCTTGACATGGTTAACTATCTTGGCTAGTTCATGACAGATTTCAGCCAACTTTCAGCACCATTTCAAGAGCTGACATGCAAAGATGTAACCTGGTCCTGGTCAGAACAACACTGAAGAGCATTTGATATCCTGAAACAGAGAATACCAGTTCACCTACTTTAAGATACTATGATGTTCACAAATCAGTAACTCTTTCTTGTGATGCTTCTAAGTTTGGTCTTGGTGCAATCTTTCTTCAAGCGAGTTTACTAGTAGCCTGTGCTTCGAGAACTTTAAACCAAACTGAGGTGCAGTATGCTCAGACAGAGAAATAACTCTTGACAATTGTGTTTGCATGTTCAAAGTTCCATGATTGTAGTTATGGCTGACATATTTAAATCGAGACAGACCACCAACCTCTAGTTACTATTTTGAGAAAGACTATGCACACAGCTCCTGCAAGATAGCAATGCATGATTTTGAAAATGCAACATTTAATTTCAATCTTGTCTACACAAAAGGCAAACTTCTTTATCTTACTGATACTTTATCCAGATTACCCAGAAAAAAAAAACACTGAACAGCATGAAAATGAGAAACTTGATTCTGAAGTCATGGAAGTGAGAAATGTTTCTTCCACACATCTTGATGAGCTTAGAACTCATACAGCTTAAAATTCAATTCTCCAGAAGCTCAAACACTTTATCAGTTGAGGATGGCCGTCAAAGCAATCTTGTTTACCACTAGAAGTGTAACCATATTTTCCCTACAAAGATGAGATTTTGTCTGACAACTGTATTATCAATAAAGGTCCAAAAGTGATTGTTACAAAATCCTTGCAACAAGAATATATTAACATCTTGCAAAGTGGCCACACAGGAACTGATTCTACCAAAATAAGGGCGAGAAGACTAGTATTTTGGTCTTCCATGTCAAGTGATACTGAGAGAGCACTTCCATCTTGTTCTGTTTGTAATAGTACTAAACTGCATCAACTAAAAGAACTACTTCAGCTAAACTAGATTCCTGAACTACCTTGATCGACAGTAGCTACAAATATTTTCTAATGGAATGGCCAACATTAGTTGGTGTTAGTAGACTCTTATTCAAATTGGTTTGAGATTCACCTACTTCATAATCTCACATCCAGCACTGTCATTACTAAACTGAAGAGACATTTTTCTGTCCATGGTAATGTACACAAAGTTATTTCTGACAATAGTGCACAGTTTACAAGCCAGCAGTTCAAGAGATTTGCTGAAGAGTGGGACTTTATTCTTGTTAGGAGTAGTCATGAGTATCCATAGTCAAGTGGTTTGCCAGAACCTGCAGTTCAGGGTGCAAAACAGTTGTTGGAGAAGTCAGACTGGGACAATGCTGATGTTTTTCTAAATTTCCTGAATCTGTTAAAAACACAAAAAGAAAAAAAATTAGCAAAGCTAGACTTTCCACTGTGTGATACCTTAAATCTCTTGTATCAGAGGCAACATGGGATATATCCAGTTACCCTTTAAGAATATCAGGTGTTTCAGCTAAATTGCAATTCTGAATGTCCATGAATTTTTCTTTTACTTTTATGTCTATTTATGGACAATTTCAGGCCAATAAAGCCAACCCCCTCTAGCTGTGGACATGCATGTTTCTACCTTCTTATGGCATTATCATCGCAGTATAAGAGGTCATTGTCCCACTGTACTCATCCCTCATTAGACCCATTATAGAATATAGAATACATTTGTATGGTATTTCCTCTTCAAAGACAACTGCAACAACTGAAAGGCCTCAGAAATACCTCACTAAAAGAGGCCAAGCAGAGATGCCCCTCGAAACCGCAAAAAAAAAAAAAAATACTCCTGTCACATATCGTCTTCTCAGAGAGCGCCTCTCTGCTTAATATCTAACCATGTCAAACCCAGAGCTGCTGTGAGCTGTTGGACATGCTAATCACTTATCCAATCCCTGCTCCTGCCCTAAACCTTATCATCACAATAAACAAATAAACAAAAAACAAAAGGTGCTGGGGTTCCTGGAGAGACTCCAGAGACTCTCCAGACTCTGGAATAGATTGCCATATAACATTGCCAGAGGACCTTTTGACGCTCTTTCAAGAGGAATTGGACGAAACTAAGACACCCCAGAAATTCACCCAGGTCCCATGGCCACAGCAGGGAGGAACAGGGGGGGAAGAAAAATGGTATACATTGTGGGAAGAAATAGCTGGGAATTGTTGTATAGGCCTTAGGGCTGATAGCCTAGTACCAACCTAGAATGTTTGACTTTTGGAAACACAGGGTTGTCATACCCAACTGATATTCATAAACATTAGGGTGCCTACAAAATATCCCAACTAACAAACTAAAACAATGAGTAAAAAGGTCACACAGAAAAAACAATTGGTTAAAAAAAGACAAAAAGAAAAATCTAGCAAAGCTAGACTTTCCAGTGTGTGATACCTTAAACCTCTTGTATCAGAGGTAACATGGGATATATGCAAATTGCCCTTTAAGGATATCAGGTGTTTCAGCTAAATGGCAATTCTGAATTTCCATTACTTTTTCTTTTACTTTTAAGTCTATTTATGGGCAGTTTCAGGCCAGTAAAGCCAAACCCCTCTAGCTGTGGGCATGTTTCTGCCTTCTTATGGCATCATCAGCACAGAATAAGAGGAATGTTTGACTTTTGGAAACACAGGGTTGTCATACCCAATGGAGACCCATAAAAATTAGGGTGTCTACAAAATATACCAACTAACAAACTTAAACAATGAGTAAAAAAGTCACACAAAAAAAACAATTGGTTAAAAAACACAAAACCTTCCAATGGTTAGCAAGCTACCTATCCAAACACCAGCAATACATTAAATGGCAAAATAAACTATCCCAGTATCAAACCAACAAAACTGGGGTACCACAATGGTCCATACTTGGACCCTTACTCTTCAATGATTTCACCAAAAACCTTCACACTTCTTCACGCCTTAGCTCCTTTATACAATACACGGATGACACTACCATCATTTCCTTCTCTAGTAACATGCAGCATCTCCAGCAACTCATCCAAACCACCTTCACCTCAATAGAGACATGACTATGAGAAGCCAAGCTACTCTTAAATCTTAAAAAAAAAAACTATTGCTTTTCTTGGCAAAACCAGTCTCATCTGACTTTAAAATAGTCTATCAGGAGAACACAGAAATTGAAACAGTTCCTACAGCTAAGCTACAATGCATTACCATAGACAAAAAAAACTTTCAAACACCATATCTGCAATAGCATTAAAAAACACACATCAAATTAGGAACACTATAGACAGAATGCCTTCTTGGATAACTCTAACAGAAATCCCTCACCAACACTTATTTGCTTCCATCTCTTTTATATGCAGCTCCCTTATACAGCAATTTACAAATTTCTCTTATAAACAAGTTCCAATCCTGCTATGATAAAATTGCCAAATTTATCACAGGCTACTCCTTCCATTCCCATTACTGCCTAACTCTGAAAGAACTAAACTGGCTCAAACTCATACACCACCCAAACCTAGTTTAGCTGTCTGCTGCACATAAAATGATATATACACCTGATAGTTGCCCAGCCTTCATATCTGTCCTAAAACCCTACATCCACAGCAGAGCCCTCCACTCTGAAAACAACCAACTCCTAACCTTCTACATTCCAAACAAAAGAGCTGGACAGTGCCTATACTCTCATGATACTGTCAAGCTCTGGAACTCTCTGCCAACAGACATTACTACCATTGAGTGCTTTAACAACTTCAAAATCCCCCTAAAAAACATTTTCTTTCTAATCAGACCTGACCCTGCTCTTTCCCTAACAGGTGAACTCCATTCACTCTCTAGGGCCTTTCCTTTCTACATCTGGAGATCCCTAGACTATGAATTTCATCCACTAACCATTACCATATCGAACTAAGAAACGTTATGTATTTTGACACCCTTAACTATTCCCATCCTACTCCACAATTCTTCTAAGCATGTGCTTGCTTCTAATATTTTGACCCACTGCCTGACTCTCACTCGTTACGTTAATCCTATCTGATAAAAAAGTTGTAGTCTACCACATTACTTTTATTTAGTACTGCCTATCTAGTACAATTTTTATTATTGTATCTACTTCTCTGTACCTATTTAGTATTCATTACTTATTTAGTATGTGCTTTAATACTTGCTATTGTCTTGTTTATGTATGATGTCTTAACTTTCATGTATCATTTGGAGCTTTTCTCCCTGGGACCACACTGAAAGTAGTTCCTGATCCAGTCAGACTTTCCTGGTAAATAATTATTAAATAAAAAACATCAAATGAAAAAATGTTATTTTATTATTTATTATTAAATATATTTAAACTTCTCATTGTGGCTGGTCCTTTTAGAAAAATAAAGTTTTGAGAGTATTTGCACATATTTATTTGGTGATAACTCAGGTGACTCCTGAAAGCCTGGCTGTTTGGTCAACATTATAATAAAACAAAAGAACTTGTTAAGTAAACCACTTTATAAAACAACACAACAGCAAAGCTTACTATAATAGCACTGAGGAAGGGTTTTACCTGAAAGCTTTGCTGTTGTGTTGTTTTATAAAGTGGTTTTCTCAACAAGTTCTTTTGTTTTATTATGTTTGGTCAACATTACCATTTGTAATAATATTAATTTCACTCAGTATAATTGGGTACCCTTGTATGAGCCTTAAAGTAGTTAGCAGGAGTTCTGGTGGCAGTGATAACTAGCCTATATTCTGGGGGGGGGGGGGCACAGCAGGGGAATCTGTACCAGACTTGTGTGTGTGTGTGTGTGTGTGTGTGTGTGTGTGTGTGTGTGTGTGTGTGTGTGTGTGTGTGTGTGTGTGTGTGTGTGTGTGTGTGTGCATGTGTGTGTGTGTGTGTGCACGCACGTGTGTGTACACATCAGATCTCAAAGAGTGTGTGTGTGTCAACTGTTTGGAGCAGGGACACAAAGCACTGGTTTCACAGATAGGGTGTGGGAGGACTTAGCTTGGAACCCTAGCTAAGGACTCAACTCTAAGTTATGCCAGAGGGGAGTTTTATTGGGGATCTGGAGAGAAAGAGAAGAACCATCCCCCAGATTGAGTGTCTTCCCTGGGTGCTCTTAAGGGAAATTGTGCTTCATGCAGAGAGGTCTGCATCTGGAGATACTGAGTTTATCCATTTGTATTCCAAAGAACATCCCTCTCCAGGGTCAGTGGTGAAGATTCAGGCTCCTTGATTACTGCTCCAGAGTGGGGATGTCACATGTGGTTCTATTTTTTGACCAGATTAAAGGTGCTAAAATGGGGTAGATAGGAATGTGGTGAAATGGGGGGGGGGCAAGCAGAGGGAAGAACAAATGGAGCACAATATAGGAAATGTGCAGGAGGGAGGTAGGAAAGAACCAAAGCTATCCAATTTTTCAACAGTGTAAAATGAAAATATGTGCAGAATGTTAGCTGAATTTGGACTGCTATCTCAATAAAGAGGGGTGAGAACAATGTAATTATGTTGTATAGTCAATTGGACCAAATCAAGTGTGTGAAGAAATATGTGTGCAAAGTAAAGAGCTATGTATGGGATGATATTTTTTTGTGGGCCAGGTGCCCAGTTATTTTTAACTTCAGTAAAAGAGGAATGTTGGGTAAGGAACGTATGTATTTCTGGGTCAGGAAAGTAGGATAGATGAGGCAGCAGATGCAAACAAACAGGACAAAAAAGACAAGATACAGGGATGGTGAGGGACACAAAAGGTTGGAGGGCACTGTGATTGGGATTAGGGAGGGAACAACAGAGGTCAATACCCAGGACTAGCATCACTGTCCTCTTATTACACTGGCTGTTGGAGTGTTTGACATCTCCTCCTATGGATCATAAGGGAGAGCAGCCTCTACATCCAGCATAGGCATGCACTAATGGTGGTGTACTTGAACCTACTCACCAACCCTGACATTTCCTTGTGGGTGATAAAATTCCCACCTCTGCCAGTACTCCCAGAGAGTACCACAGCACCAGCTGCTGGGGTAGTGCTACCTGAGGGCACAGGTAATGCAGGGGCAGCAGAGGTAGTACTGACAGGTTGGGTCCCAGAAGTGCTGGGTGTCAGTGCTAGAGCTTGTGGAACAGGGGCATGCTGATCCACTGGGGTTGGCTTACCCCCTTGTGCATTTTGTAATTTGTCAGAGATTGATGACATGGAAATGTTATGATGACACACAGAAAAAAAAGAGATAAGGGTTGGTGTGAGAGAGAAAAAGAGAAAATTAGGATCATCGTATGTGAAATAACAGTATTTTATCTGGACTTTTACAGTTAAGTATACTTCTTAACAACTACAAACTATAAGGATTTTTCAAAGTAATCCTTGCAATATGCAGATATTGCACATATGCTTGGCCCATTTATACATATTAAGTTAACAGCTGGGCATTTATGCTACTTGCGCACAAATTAATGTAATATTTTTAAAGGAGTGTAGTATTTTATACTTGTGGTATTTGAACCCACAATGTCTGACTGCAGTCTTACACTTGTCTCCTACATTTTGTTTGTGCTACAGACTGAAGTATGTGTGCTTTCTTTTGCAGTTAGGATACGCATGCTTACTTTGCCACAACTGTATAGAAAAGAAATGTTTAATTTAAAAGCTACCAATAATACTTCTCTTGTGCTGCATATATACCCCTTCCTTCCCTCAGTCTCTCAAGACACTCAGCATGGAATTCTCTATCTGCAGTTATCTCTGAATTGGCTGTGGAATAAGCAGAAGAAAACAAGAGACGAGCATCATGCATACCAGCCTAGCCTATACGTAGCTTTCTATCTACTATAAATTCTCTTTATTAGTACACTTACACAACCGTGGGATGTTGCTAGGTCTGAACTCATACATCTACTGGTTGAGTATATCCCTTTTGCACCCTTTTAGATCATTAAAGTGATAGAATTCCAGCTGCACTGAAGACAACCTTGGCCAGGCTATTCCAAGCCTCAGACTTATACTGGGAGCCGGTGTAGTTCCCCTGCAAATGTCTTCAGCTGTGGCACTCTACAAGGAGTCCGATAAAGATTCTGGACTCCTCAACACCCCCACCTCTACACCCTAAATTGGGCATCTACCTTCTACCACCAGACATGTCCAAGCAAAGAGAACAGCAATAGTTAATAATGATTTCCCACCAATACCAGTTATTGCATTTACTGGTAGTGCACAAACCCAAACAATGATATCAACTATGTTTGCATGAAATTAAGAGGAGAGCAATAGAGCAAAACAGAGAGGAATGCAGTTTTTTAAATGGGAAGGTTAATGTGACATTTGGCAATAATTTGAGGGTTGTTTGCTGCTAGAACTGTTAGGTGATTTCAAGTTTGCAGACATGTACTGGGGGCATACATTTCATGACTTGACACATTTTGGTTTGGCTTTTTACAGTGATAAAACTGATTTTTACAAAGTGGGATTCAAAACTATGCATAAGAGACAAAACATTTTCTTCCACAGCAGTGATTTTTGCCACAGAAGAAGTGAGTCTTGATGTACTCATGAATTATATTGTGCATGTGTGTGTGTGTGTGTGTGTGTGTGTGTGTGTGTGTGTGTGTGTGTGTGTGTGTGTGTGTGTGCGTGACTCATACCTCTCAAATTCTTGCAACCTTCTCCTTCCACATACTATTACTTACATCTTCTTAATTTCTTCAATGTGAATACTTTTGTACTACTGAATTGTTCATAATTAGATGCATTCTCACTTATATATTATGTATTGAAACTGTATGTGCATTATACTACTTATACCTGATTATACTCCACTATGTTATAGTCTTCTGACCTCTTTGATTATTTCTCACTAATGTACCTGTCTTTGTGCATTGTTTACCTTAATTTTATACATGGTTTTGTTACTGTTATTGTTTTCATTCGGAGCTTATCTCTCCGGGCCTCTACTGAAAATGGACGTATATCCAGTTAGACTAGCCTGGTCAACAAATGTAAAATAAACTAATAAATAATACATGTGACAGAGTGAGGGGTTGACCATGTATGTGTGTAACATGACAAGGTCCTGGTTTATACATTCATGTTTGTATGAGTCTTATTGAAGTCTGAAGCCATCCAAGGCCAGCTTGCATAATTATAATTACAGAAACATAGTAGTCTGTATAACCTCAGGAATACATATAATTCATATGAGCTCCGTTGCTATACATACTTGTTGTTATTTATAATTATGTTTAACTTTTTATGTGACATGTAATATAAAGTAAAGTAACAGTAAAAATATTTTAAAATTGCTGCATTTGAACCCAGGGCCATCTGTATTGCAGCCCTACACTTACACCTGCTGCCACAGTAATAATTAAATAACAGGTGGATATTTCCAAATTCATTTTAACTTCTGTGTGTTAACTGCTGTGCAACACTGCTTAGCATGTTTACACAGTGCCCAACAGAATTGATAGAATGCATCCAATTTGCAATTGTCTACTGTCTGCTCCCTCTCTGCAGGTGTTCTGGATCTGCAGATGTTGTGAAAGGTTGATAAGCATTGAGAAATACTGCTTATTGGTGTTGCACGATAGAAAGCAAAAATGCAAAAATATATCCATTTTGAGATTAAGAATGTCTGCATCCTATATACAGGTGTTCTGTCTGCTTCGTGTATGGGCCATTACTCCAAATTTGTATGATGGTAAGTGTCATGCAAATAAGACAAGCTAAACTTGTTTTAGCCTTGTGAGTAGTGTTTTTTACGTTTCATCCTTCAAAGACAAAGATGGGACTTGAACCCGGGCTACAAATAGTGTATACTGTGTGGATCAATGTGTTTAGCAGATGTGTTACACACACAAGTAGTTCACAGGTGTAGTTGATACATTGCTTATCAAAGAAGTACTTTACATGACATTTATTGTGTTATCCATTTCTCATGTTTGCACTAAGCCAGGGGTCTGCAACCTTCACTATCAAAAGAGCCATTTTGGCCCCTCTCCCACCAAATAAAATATATCTGGAGCCACAAAACCTATTAGATTCCTAAAATGAAGATAAAACAACATATAAAGTTTTATATATAGGTATTATACTATATATAAAAAAAATATGTTTATAAGAGCAATATTTAAAATCCATCCCTGTTTTTGTTCCTTTGTTGGGATTTATATTGAGATTGCTCAGTCACTGTGTGTGTGTGTGTGTGTGTGTGTGTGTGTGTGTGTGTGTGTGTGTGTGTGTGTGTGTGTGTGTGTGTGTGCAACTCATACCTCTCAACCTCTTGCAAGAAATCTGGACAAAGCCATAAATAGTGGGAGGACAAAGGCCCAAAAATAGGGACACTTTTTAAATATTGCTTTTACAAACTTAGAAAGTTAATAAAATAACAGGTTTTGCATTAGCATGAATTTTATGAAGTTTGAAACTCAAATGTCTGATTATATTTTCTGACTTCAGCCCTCAATGATTTGCCAGAAAAAACACAATTTTTTGAAAAACAGACCAAAATATGAGGCAAAAATCAGGACATTCTGTAAAAATCTGTACAGTTGCTAGCTAATTTGTGTGTGTGTGTGTGTGTGTGTGTGTGTGTGTGTGTGTGTGTGTGTGGAAAGTTAATGTTAAAAGAAACTGTTATTCAAGCAAGTTTCTAAGTTTATAACAGCAATATTTAAAATCCATCACTATTTTTCTTACTTTGTTCCCCCTTTATTTGTGGCTCTGTCCAGATTTCTTGTGGTAAGAGTTTCAGAGGTATGGTGGAGCGGTATAGAAACCTTTCAGGAGATGCTGCTGCTACCAGGGGAATCACTTGATCACTCTCAGTGTATGTGGAATGCATGGTAACAGAAACCATGTTATTCTATCAAGTTTCTAAGTTTATAAGTGCAATATTTAAAATCCATCACTCGATCATTCTCAGTGTGTGTGCATGCATGAGTATGTGTGTGCGTGAGCATGTGTGTGTGTGTGTGTGTGTGTGTGTGTGTGTGTGTGTGTGTGTGTGTGTGTGTGTGTGTGTGTGTTGTGTGGGAAAGTGGCCATTATTTTCGAAGCTGCAGGGAGCCACTGCAGAAGGGTGGAAGAGCTGCATGCAGCTCCAGAGCCACAGGTTGCAGACCCCTGCACTAAGCCATGCACAGCACAAATACTAACATTAAAAAAAAGAAACAAAATCTATAAAATAAATGACACTGCAAAATATACGTTAGTTCACATGGAAGAATTTTACACAAGTCTTGATTTCAACTCTCACACCAATGAATATTAAAAACATAGTAAGGGTGTCTTATCCCTCTTTGCCTCAGTAACAGCTTTACAGCAGAGAATGAAAATCATTGTGTATACAAGGAAGTGCAACATCATCCACAGTATTAACAAAACATATGACACTTGTACACTTCTGAGTTGTTTCTGCATATATTAAATTCAGATATAGTGCAATGAGTGATCACACAACCATTTATGACTATTGCTTGCAGAAATGCAGCTCTGTCATATCCCTGAGTATGTGGCTCATTATTTTCTTATCTGAGCAGTAATCTCATGCATAAAGTCTGTAAGGCATTTTGTATCATTGTCCTTAAAAAGTCTGAGAATATTAAATAGCAATAATATATAGTTTTCAATAAATGCAGGAGAGTTTGGATGTTATTGAACAGACACTGTGAAATGTGTGCTGCTTACTTACATTTAAAACCTTGATACAATTACTTCTATACTTTGTAAGTCTAACCTAGCTAACATACCCGTTGGAGGCAAGGGAGTCTGAATTGCTGCTGTGTTTTCCTTTTCCCTACCAGTTATCACTCAAAGTTGCAACCAATTAGCAACAAACACTGAGGGAGTGCCTACACAATGTTTACATCTGCTACATGGAGGCAAGAATTTGGGATTTAGCACATTTAATGAGTTTGCACCTCATTTACATCATCACCATGCTCACTGGTCCAAATCTGCACTATAAAAAGGAAACTGTATAGCTAGGGAACCTGAAGTTGAGGAGACCTTCTTATGTGGATAGCACAGAAGAAGATTGCTATTACCTTGGATTTATCTGTACACAAAAGTACTGATCTTGATAAGGTATGATTGCATTTTTTGGTTATATACTAAATATGTTCAAATGTCTCTTAGAAATGCTTTTATACATGCTTTAGCAAATGCTACTTTTATCTGTATGCACTTCTTAGAAGTTTACTGATGGCATAGGCATTTTTTTCAGGCATTTTACTTTCTCAGATGCACAGCCTTAATAACTTTCAGCACAAGTGTTAATGCTACAGCTGTTTCTTTTTACACTCTTCTATTGTTATTTCATTGAAATGTAAATGTCCTATATTGTCAATGACACAGGGGTGTTAGCCTTCTAAGATGGCCCATAAACACCTGTAAGGGAGTAAAAAAAAAAAGGGAGTGCTGGGCACAGGTAGAAGTGACTGGCAATTGTGTAAAAATTAATGTTCTGTGTAAATGTGTACATATGTTTTTGGAACAGTTTTTTTGATAGAACGTATAACAGTTCACTGATGTTTTATTCCTTTGTTTGTAGTAAAATGTCATTTGCCTGTTGATTTGGAGGCACCAAATTCTATTTCTGTGTTGGCACAAACAAAATTGTTTGTACAGAGATTTACTTTGATATTGTTACTCCCCTTGTTTTGGGACCAACCTTGCTTTGTGTGTGTCTCTGACATGTTACAACCATATAAATCCTCTTTTTATATTTGGATATCTTTAAAGTTTTTTTTCTCCAGTGGGTAACATTGAAAAACTACTACTTATGTGTTATATCTAAGCAGGATGTTTATTTATGTGATATTTATGTGTATTATCCTTCTTTTGTGTTATATGTCTGCTAGGACAATGGCACCCAAGCATCCCAGTCCCTGCAAAGCCCCCTTCAGTGACCCTAAGAATTATGTCATTCTCCAAGCATTTAAGTAACATGACTGCTTTCTGCTTGAGAGAGGCCATGGGGATATGTCGGGAAGAATGCAAATTTGGCAGCAGATAGTGGATAATGTCAATGCTGTTCCCTTAAGAAAGCTCTACTCTTTGTATAATCAGTCTACTCGCTATATTATAAGCCTAGCACTTGTTCTCAAAACCTCTCTTATAAGTAAGCACTCTCAAACTAAAGTAAGCACTACATCCACCCCTGTGAATACCCACTTCCCTTAAAGGCACAGCACTCCCTTATACTATTCTAGCATGTCGAGTGGTAGAGTGCTGGCATCCTCTCTGGTTCAGCTGGTTAATCTGGGAATCTTGAGACAATGTTACAATTGTCTCATGTACACAGACAACCCTCTCCTCCTCCCAACAAACACAAATACATGTGAGAGATGCAACTATACAGCCAAACTGGAGGCTGAACTCTCTCAACTCAAGGCTGGCAAGACCAGACAGGAGGAGATGGTAACCACACACACAACAAATCCAGTCCCACATAGACCTACCCCAACTGCAAACCAATCACATAACAACACAAAGACATACTCGGAGGCTCTAATAAAAAACTTACCAAAACAACAGAGGCCCCCGAAGCAGACACCCAAAAATCCACCACCTCAAAACATAACACATGCAACACATACTTCAATAAATCAGTATGTCAAGCAATCACAGCCCTTAAGGCCAAACACCATGCCTGATACACTAGTAATAGGTGACTCTATAGTCAGACACACTGATGTCCCACTTACCAGGCTGAGCAAGGAGAGGGTTACTGTGAGCTGCCTGTTGGGAGCTAGGATCCGCCACATAACACACACACTCAGGTCACTCCAAAGCAAGTACAAATATGACTCCATCATTGTCCATGTTGGCGTGACTGACCTGAGACGTACCTCCCTGGACTACATAAAAAGAGACATAGAGGAGCTCTCTGATTATGTAGTCCAGGCTGGTATGACCCTGACGCTGAGCAGCATCTTGCCATCACCAAGAATGATGCCTCAATACAATGACAAGATCAGCTTTAATAATTGGCTCAAGTACCGGTGTCATTCTAAGGGGATCCAATGTCTGTCTGCTTGGGATGACATGTTGGACAAGCCACGCTGCTTTGCAAGGGACAGCTTACACCTGTCACCACTGGGCTTCCAGATATTGGCTAAGGCTCTTGCCACCCCCATAGTGCCTTTTTTAGGCAAGGCTCAAAAGACAAATCCACCTCCTTAGAAAACAAAAATGGAAAAAAACTAAGGATAATGCTGCTCAATGCCAGAAGTCTAAATCTCAAGATGCAGGCTCTCGAAGCACTCCCAAGTATGGAGAACATCGACGTCTGCGCAGTAAAGGAAACCTGGTTCAAGGCTCCTGAGAGCACCCCAGCACTACCAGGCTATACTTCGTATCATGCTTTTCGACCCCAAAACCCGGGCCGAACCACAAAGGGAGGGGGAGTGTCCATATTCATCAAGGACACCCACACCTCCAGGTTAGTAGCAACACATGAAGCATCGGAGACCATACAGGTGCAACTAACCATAGGCAATACTGCTATACAACTGGTAGCATGTTACAGACCACCCTCCCAATCTCAGGAACCCCATTCAGCCTTCCTGAAGACACTGGAGGATATCAATGTATCACCAAATACCATCATACTGGGAGATTTCAACTACCCTAACATAGATTGGGTGCATTATTCTAGCCCTAACACCCTGGCCCAGAGGTTCCTGGAATTCATAAATTCAAATGCACTGGAACAGCTAGTCACATCTCCCACTAGGGGAGATAATATACTAGACCTGATCATCACAAACATGGGGACAAAATGCTCCACACCGGAATTATACCCCTCACTAGTGAGATCTGACCACAAAGTAATCACCCTGGATATACATATCCCACCTACGCCCCCAGCACAAAAGACTATAGTGAAAAACTTCTCAAAAGCCGACTTCACTCTTCTTAAGACTGAGATGGTATCCTTTAAGCCCACTGGGCCAGTGGAAACCACATCCCACAATGCTGAATCCTTCACAAATGCGTTATATGGACATCTCCAAGAATGCATGGATCATGCAATCCCAAATAAATCCAAGACCCTCTCCGCCAAGGGCAAGTGTCCTGTCTGGTGAACCTCAGCCATAAACAAATTGTATAACAAAAGAAGGAAGCTACTGCATGACAGAGCTAAATCCCATAAAGGGAAGGCATCTCTGATCAACACTAGCAGAAAGCTACATTCCCTCATAAAAACATCCAAGGCCAACTTTGAGAGAAAAATCGCTAAGGACACTAAAGATAACCATAAGGCCTTCTTCAGCTATGTTAGAAACCTGGGCGGAAACCCTCAGATATGCTCAGAGTTAGTTCATAATGACAAAAAATACACTGAACCCACAGATATTGCCAACATTCTGGCTGACAGGTTCAGTGCAAATTTCTCCCCTCCCTCACCCCCAAAAGATGAAATACCTATCCCAGCTGAATGTAATCTCCCTGTCATCTCAGATGTCCAGGTGAGAGCAGCCCTCTGCAAAGCTAAAAACACAGCATCAATGGGACCTGACGGCATCCCGGGTTGCGTGCTACGTGAACTCCAAGAGGAGCTTAACCCGCACATAAAAATGCTATTTAACCTTAGCCTTACCACAGGATATGTACCTGAACACTGGTGTACAGGAACAGTGGTCCTACTCCACAAAGGAGGCATCTCTACAGACCCTGGAAACTACCGCCCCATAAGCTTAACCAGCCTGGTCTGCAAAGCTATGGAAAGAATCATTATGGAACTCATAAACAGAGACATTGGGGACCTACAGACACTTGATCCCACCCAGTTCGGATTTGTAAAGGGCAGATCCTGCCTTTTGAACCTGGTTGATTTTTTCGAAACAGTCACTAGAGCCATTGATGAGGGCAAAGCAGTCCATACAGCCTACCTGGACTTAGCTAAGGCCTTTGACACAATACCCCACTCAGGCATCATAGATAAGCTCAGCAGCTTAAATGTAAACCCATATGTCACTAGATGGGTTGCAAACTGGCTAAAGGACAGAACCCATAAAATCAAAATCACTGGAGCCTTGTCAGACTCAAAGCCAGTCACAAGTGGTGTCCCACAGGGCTCTGTCCTGGGACCCCTCTTGTTCAGCATTTATTTCTCAGATGTTAAAGCAAACATGGGAGGGTTGTGGCTGACGAAGTTCGCAGATGACTGCAAACTAGGCGCCATAGTCGATACACCAGCTGACACATACATCCTACAAAATGGCCTCACAGAAATGGACAACTGGTGCCGGAATCATGGCCTTAAACTAAATGCCAAAAAATGTATAGTCATCCCCTTTGGGAAAAACAAGGTACCCACAAATTATCACATAGACAGTAACCCACTGAGTATGGAAAAAGTAATCAGAGACCTGGGGACTTAAGTCGACAGCGACCTCTCATTAGACACCCACGTTGCCAAAGTGGTTAGAAAGACATTCTACCTTGCCCACCTTATCATGAAGGGATTCACATCCAGAACAAAGGGAGGTCATTGTACCCCTATACTCCTCCCTTATCAGACCCATGATTGAGTACAATGCCCCTTTTGGTATGTACCTCACCCGGCACCTGCAGCAGCTGGAGAGACCACAAAAGTACCTCACCAAGAGGATCAAGGGTCTCCAACATATGTCTTATTCTGCCAGACTAAAGAAACTCTAGCTCTATTCAGTAGCATACCGCCTGCTCAGAGGTGATCTGTGCCTGACATACAAGGCCATGTCCAATCAGGATCTGATGGACATGCTCCACCTCAAAAGATCCAAATCCATCAGAACCACAAGAGCCAAAGACTTAAACCTCGGCACAAGTATGAATAGAACATGCTGGAGGAATAGATTCATAACCCAGAGGCTTCCCACGCTCTGGAACAGAATCCCAGTTCATGTTAGGCAGAGCCCGTCACTGACACTCTTCAAGAGAAACCTTGATGAGTGGATGGGAGATCGTAGGTTTACCCTGGGGGTCACCTCCGTGTCACTACTAGACAGGGGCACAGTAAACTAATTAATTTATGTAAGGGGATTTTCACTGTGTCACTACTAGACAGAGGCACAGTATTCTAATTCTATTCGGTACCACTACATGGGGTGGAGAAAGCCATATCACTATGGCTAGGCTTACAAATGCCCCAGGGCAGATAGCCTAGTACTTAACTATGAAACTATGAAACTATGAAACTATATGATCAGGTGTATCATAGGGCCACAGACATGGTTTCATCTGCCTGTAGGAGAGCAGCTGTAGTGGCCTGTGGACAGATAGCTGCCAGGGAGGCCTGCTACAGAGTTACCACTGACACCAAATGAAGAGTTTCTGTCCACTGTCAGGGATCCAGAGAGCTCAGTGGAAAGTGCACAACAGCATGTGATTGATGTCGATGCTACTGTTTCAGGAAGGACAAGTATGTCCCAGGAGGAGCTTCCAGGTAGGCTTACCTATTTCAATTGTTAAATACTTCTTGTATCGTAAAATATTGACAACAATACTTAAGTTTGTTTACAATATTTTTTTTTGGGGGGGGGACTACTTATAGATTGAGTTAGTTAACAACACATTCTTGTTCATTACACATGGGCTTGGTTGAATGTGTCATCCAAGTTTCTGTTAAATGTATTGTTAATGGACATATAAAGGGCAAAAAGTGCCCCCCCATGTTACTGGTAATTGTGATGATGGTGTACTTACCTTTTGCTTAACTTCTTCCAGGACCATCCTCCCTAGGAAGTGCGGAGTCATCAGCACATGGCAAGCCAAGCATTTTTATTTCAGTACTGATGAGCAGTTCACCAAAATATTTATTTTATATTTATTTTATCTCTATGTGTGCTGGGTGTCAGGACTGTATGTGTATTGCTCTTCTGTCTGTAATAGTGACACCACTGTTAGTTTGTTAATATATATTGAACTGTAGTAGTGTAGCTATTAATTTCTTTCCTGTGTTTGTTGCTTATTATCATGTGATCCTGATAGTAAACCTGTAGGATTCTTACCACCTGATGTCAGAGTATTAGCAGACTCTGATGATGATGGTGGGCAAACAGTCGGGGTGCAGAGGTTGAATCTGACACTGAGGTTGACATTCAGCCATCCCCCATAATTCCATTGGACACAGCCAGTAGGCCAACGCCAACCCATTCCATTGAGCCCTCAGATATTGGACAAGTGGAGGGTGGGACACTCCATCAGGGTAGTGTGGTTGCTGTGGCTTCAATACCTGTTGACTCTGGCCATAGCCAAAGTGTGGCTGAGGTGCCACTCAAGAGGGTTGTTAGGGGTGCTTGGAGGAGGCCTGCTGTCCATCCCCCACCTGATCCAGGTGTGTCTTTCCATGCTACTCAATGTACGTTTAGGGCTGTCATGGAAGCACAAGCACATTCCAATAGGGCCTCTGAAGAAATGGTTAGGGTTGTAGATGTGGCACAGTCTGACATGTGTGACTGCCTCCACCGTGTTGCAGATTCAATGTATTGGATGAATGACACATCTGAATGGAGAGTGTATGTGATGGAACATTTGCTGAGAGGGAGGCGGCATCCACGTGAAGATAGGTCAGCCACATCATCTAATGTTAGCCAACATGGCCATGTCTGATTATGCTCCCATAGTGGCACTACTTCCACTGCTCCATCAGTGGTTGAGGTGTCCACACCCAGATGTGGCAGGCCATAGGGTTGTGGTCCTGGGCATACTCATGAGGAGAGTTCATCCAGCAGACATCAGTCATGTTGAGCAGTGCACCTGACTGTGGGTGTGGACATGCCAGTGCAACATCTGGCAGTGCCAGTTCTTGTGGTCGGGTATGATGATGAACTGCCATGTCTAACATGCATGGCTCATACCTGTCCAACATACAAGGATGTAGAGCTTAGCACAGAGTTTGTCTGTGTTCTTGCAGACACTCATGCACCAATTTCACCTGGAATGACCATACAGGCACACACAACAGTTACAGGGTTCAGTTGTGAGGTTTAAAGCTCATTCTGTCTCAGTGGCCACACTTTATCCAAATGTCTGCCTGTTTTTCTTTCTTGCTCACATGCACTCACTTACCTTTTGTGTCAGCCTAGCCCCCCACCACACACAAACACCCTGTGCAAGTGATGATAACTGTGCCATATCCTTATTTTCTATCTTTTAATTTCAGGGATACATAAGCTTTATGTCTGATGCACAGGGTGCATAGTTGACATAGTGCTTAGTATATCTGTGTTTGTGATGCTGTTTTGCTAATTGTACTGCTTTCTTACAGGTTTTTGTAATGCGCACATGCCTTCCACACTCTTACAGCAACAAAGCTGGACCAAGCTATAAGTAAAAGTGGGACAAAGGCTGAATAATAGGTAGACTTTTTTAATATTTTGGTTTTAAAAGTTAGACAGTTGTTAGAATCAAACAGTTTTTGCATCACTATTTTTTTAAGACTTTTCTGAGGGATATGAAGTCTGAAACTGAAATGTGTGTCATTAATTTTTAACTTCTTTCTTTAATGATTTGCCAGTACAAAAGTATGAGGTCAAACTGAGGACCTTCAGTGACCATCAGTACTTTTGAGAGGTATGAATTTGTGCATCTTTGATGCCCTAGGCCTATTACTTGATAGCGGGCACATGCATTCACATAAGTCACTGCTATCCCATGTTGAGTCATTGCTGTACAAATCAACCAACTTTTACTTACTTAAATTACCAAGTAACAGTATGCAAGGATATGTCATTCATTTTTATTAATACACATTTTTTTAATTCAGCACTTACCCTGTGAATACGGTAGTTGCTACAGTTTTGGTTCAGGGCTGAGTCTGTCTGATGCTAGGAGTACACAACCATTACATGGGTAGGTAAAGGTTGTGAGCATTGCCTAGCATCAATGTTACTGTATATATGTATGTAGGATGAAAGTTTTAGCCCCTTGAGTGGTGAGTGAGTGTGCTATGCATTGCCTCTTAACCAATGTGAGGCATATTGAGCATGCCTACCTCTGCCTACACCCACAACAGCTGATGGTTCCCCTCTGACTCCTCACCTGCCTAGGGCCCCAGTTGACCTAAGGCTGCTCCTGCATGACTGTATTCCAATAGGTTTTGGAATTCACAAGGACAACCAACACTGAGTCTGCATGATTGCTTCATAGCTTGTTGAATAGCCCCTCCACCTTGTATTGGTTGATTAGCTTACAGTTCTGCTGCTTATGTTGTAATTAGCATACCGCAGTGTTTACCATGTTTGCGTGGCTCTACTTACTAAATGCAAAATGGTGCACTATCTTGTGTGTGTCATGCCACAATGTGCACACAGTCTTAGCAGACCATGTAGGATTTATTGAATCTGTCCCCATATTTGCCACTTATTCTGCAGTTTCATCAAGATCAGCCGGGAATGGAAAATACATTTTAAAGCTCACAGTTAAAATCAGCTGTTGCCTGACCTTCTGAAGATATAAATATTTTTCTGTTCCAGATTTCTTCTGCCAATTCCACATAGGTGCTTTACTTCTGGACTTGAGTGCAGAGCCAAGCAAAGAGTCCACTCTACTTTTAATGGACACCATGTTCCTTGGTTACCCCTTGTATCTGGTAAACAAACACATGCTTCTGCTCCAGTGCAACAGGGTAATTAATTTGAACATCAAAAGGCAATGAGGAACAATTTTCTCATTAAACAATACCAGATTATGGTTCAGAGTAAATCCCATAGATATTCAATCAAGTTTGCACATTTACACCAAAGTCCATGGAATCACTCAAAACATTCTTGTAGTTCCAATAATTCAGAAAGATGAAGATGAAGTGTTTCAGGAAATTAGATTTAGTTTTTCTTATAATGCAACATAGATTTCACTTCTGTAGAAGTGAATTTCATACCTTCGAGCTACGGCCTGCCCTGAGAAAATTCAGTTATCTATAAATTGTTAAATGAATCATCTTTTGCTTTAATTACAGTCTTTTGTTCAATAAATATTGCTCCTCAGCCTGTAGGGACTGGGCTGTAGTTATAGCTTTCTGCAGTACAAGTACTACCTACTAGGACTGTTGCTCAGTAGCAGTTATCTGCCATCTTGAGCTATCCCTGGCTTCCTTCAAGGAATGAGCATCTTTTCTAAGCTACCTGAAAGAGATGTAACAGGTCTGCCAATTAGGCATCTCTTCCTTTTGCTACACAACTGTCACAGACATCTTCAGTTTCACTTTTATTTTCATGTGCTTCACTATCTTCAAACACAAACATCAGGAAAATAAGACAACAATGACTAAAGAACAATAAGAAAACAGAATATTTGTAATTACTTTATAGTGACATTCCACTATATTTTAGACAAAAAACATTCACAAAAAAAGTTATTTTCCCCCAGGAGAAGAAGCAATGTTCTTCTCAACACATCTTGCTGCACATCTCCCAACATGTACTTTTCTTTCTTTCTTCTTTTTTTTTTTTTGATTATTAGTACCCAGACAGGCCTTTCTACCAGGCGATTAACATGTTCTTATGTAACAGACAAGCAATTAACAGCTAGTTTATCTAGTACTATCTGACTTCAGACAATAAAGGCAAAGAAGAGAATATGAGAGATGCTCACCAAAAAAGGAACAGGCAATCAGAACATGCAGGCACAGGGACCACTGGATGTTAAAGGAGCATGTAGAAAACAAGGACCCAAAGTAAGTTCATAACAAAGGAACAAAAGGGAGCAGCTCCTTATTCATATCCACCCCAAAGAAAATGATACTAAACTTGCTCCAAAAAGATCACAAGGAATGAAATAACTTAAAGAGAAAGTAGAGATAGAAGATTCACATGAAGTAAGAGAATTTACTGTAAAAACCCTTAACATCCTCTCTATTTCTTCTGTGGAAGAGAATTTTTTTTCCTAAAAGGCTTTACATTCATCTCCAGTTGGAGAGCTGAAATTGTCAACATCATTCTTGCTTTAAAAGTACTTGTTAGAAGTCTAATCTCAAGGTGAGATGATTCCACTAAGAATAGTCAAAGACTTTGTTCCTTCATGCAACCCAGATATCCTATCCTGGCTACCTGTGAAGCTGCATGTGGAAAAGAGATTAGAAAACTCATAAAACCTCTTCCTCAAGAAGTTTTATAATCTTGCAGAAGAACTTATTACCTTGTAGAACCTAAGCAAAGACATCTCCATAATAGATGTGAAGGTGGATAAGGGAGGGAGGAGTTAGAAATTACAGATACCGGCTACTACAATGAATAACTTGAAGGCATGTTGGGTGTTTTCAGAGTTTACCAAAAAGTCACATTACACAAGATAGAACAGCCTTATAATAATAAGTTTAAAATGGCCCTGGAAAGTCTAAATGAGAGACTATGTGGTACCCAAGAATATCACTCATCTTTGGTACGTCAAAATACCACAAAGACCCTATCAACCTCCTTTCAGACCAGGGGTGGTATGAACAGGTTCAGTTATGGAATCCCTAGCCACTTATTTAGAAAACCCTTTAAGCATATGGCAAGAGGCAACTCCTACATATTGGTGTCCCATGAGTTCATACACAAAATCAAGGACATGGAGATAAAAGCTGAACATCTTGGTAACCATAGATGTGGAGGCACTTTAAACACTGCTTCCACATAGTGCTAAGTCATCAGCTAACTGGTGACCATAGTTGGACTACACACACAGGAAGAAATTGAAACCATTAAATTGTTGCTTTGACTGGTTCTGAACAACAATATGTCTTCCTCTGTATGACATTTTTAATAACAGGCTAGTGGAGTACCATTGTGGGCTACTGTTACATCCATTTTTTCAAATGTGGTGCCAAGATATTTGGAAGCATGTTTGCAAGTCAGCATTTTGAAACAGCATCAAATGTTATTTCAGATTAATTTTTTAGTAATATTTTTTCTCTGAATCTCTTCTTGACCATCAAAGTTCCCTTCTGTTTCTCTCAGTGAACCCATTTACTCCCCAGGCTGTGTGCACTGGCTTCCCATTTTGGGATCACTAAAACCTGGTGCAAAGGTTGATTAACTTGGACAGTGTTACCTTTCTGAAGGGGATGCATTTTTTTCTTTAGCCCTAATTCCCTCTCCAAGCAAGGTGAAGTGCATTCTGCCAGCTTGAGCAGATTAAGAGGAGAGGCTTGAGTTCATGCACTGCCCTGAGGCCACAGGGTGACCATGTCTACTCCTATCTTTCCCTCTCCAAGCCCTGTAATTCCTTCTGAGATTGAGCCTCTGCCAGAGCTCAGTGAACAACCATGCTTCACAGTCCCTGCTCTCTAGTTCTGGCATGTCCATCCTCCTTACCTCACTGTCATTTGCTCCTACTGTTAATTAAACTTGGATCACCCGGGCTGCAGTCAGTACTTCATTACTCTACATTACAGGCGGGGTGCAGTTTCAGATTAACTGATGATATTTTTATTACTTGGGACGCCAACAGACATACCTTCAGGGCCGATATGTAATACTTTTATGGCTTTAGTAATTTTCTGAAATTTATGTTGAATTTGGATGTAATAAAAACTCCATTTCTAGACCTGTGGATATATAACCCAATTTCTAGACCTGTGGATATATAAGAATAAACAGAACAAACCCCTACACATTTACAAAAAAACCCAACAGGGTAAACAATTTTATCTTTATCACTGGCATGCACAAGAAATCCACAAAAAAGAATGTGGTGAAATCATAGATCCAGAGGCTTGCATATCTCACCACCGCTACAGAAAGTGTTCCTGCTAATCCTGATAAACTCAGAGAACACTATACAGTGAGATGTTACAGGAGATAATGGATGGACAGAATATTAAAGCCAGTTCAGAGTATACTGAGACTGAGACCAAGATATCCTAAAACATTCTCACAGAGAGCCTGAAGACTTACCAAAATATTTCTTTAAAGTTATTTAAAGAAAGCAGCCGCAATAGGTAGAAAACATGATGTCTCTGCCATTCAGCATGAACACAGAAGAGATCAATTATATCATAAAGCAAAACTGGAAGATTATACTATGTAATAAAGAAGTCAGTAGACTGCTTGATCACCAGAATGTACATACAAAAGCAGAAACAGATACATTTGAAACTATTTTTTATTTATTTTATTTATTTAAATTTTTTTTACCGGGGAAGTCCGACTGGGCATATTTGCCCATTTTCAGCAGAGGCCCGGGGAGAAAAGCTCCACATAACAACAACGTAACAGTCAGTATTTTAAACAATAGTGAAACAATCAGAGAAATGAGAGCTATAAATCATATAGTAACACATATTATCACAGTTCAAGTTAGTAATATAGCTAACAGGATCATTTAGTACCACATTTTGGCAGTTACTCTTAGTAACAAGAAATCATTCAGTGGAGTAGTGTCTCAGCGATACAATAGTTTAATATAGAAAGAGTAGTGTCTCAGATATAACTGTTGGTACTGTAAATTGTTATGCTTAATGTTCTTATACTTACAATCACATAGGATCAGTAAGCAAACAGAGATATATTGAAAGTGGAGAGTAGGGAGAGAGAAGGTGGCGATGGGAATAAGTAAGGTATTCAGTAACATAGAGATACAGTGAAAGTGGAGAATAAGAAGAGAGAGGGTGAGGAGGGGAAAATGGGTTCAGCCTGGTGAGGAGCAGGAGCATAACCAATTGTCATTTAGGTGGGAGTTTAGCAGGTTTTTGAAGTATGTTAGGTTTGCTGTGTTTAGTATGTTCTTGGGAGGGGGTGGAGTTCTGTGATTTAGTTACAGAGTTAGAATATAGTTAGTCTCCAAAGCTGTTGCTAGATTTTGTAACTTCGGGGAATGGACTTTTGTCTGTTAGGTAAACTATGGAATGGGCTATGTTAAGATGGTTTAGGGTTAGTATGTTGGGCAGCTCTAGCCATTTGAGTTGTTTCAGAGAGCAAGACATTGATGGGTTCTTTGGGGCAGTTAGCAGCAAATGTGGCTATCTTATGGTAGCATGATTCAAGTTTGCTTAAGTCTGATTTTTTTGAGGTTAGTAAATATAGGAGAGGTATAGAGTAAAGTGGATAATAGGTGGGTCCTGGCAATAGCTTGCCTGGAAGAATTTGTTAAGAATGGTTTTATTCTGTAAAGGGAACCTAATTTAATCTGGGCCTTTTTGATGGCATGAGATATAGGTTTGTCAAATTTTAACATCATCTAGAATGACACTTAGTAGCTTGGTTTCTGAGATGGGTTTAATTAGAGTGTGATTGGATGAAATGATTGTAGAGTCATGGTTGGGGAAGTTTGTTTTATGGTATTGGTTAGGAAACAGCATTAGTTTGGTTGGGATTAAGGATGCGCTGGTATTTTTCTAAGAAAGACTCGGTGGCAGTAAAATATTTTTGAGTATTGTCTTGTAGTTATTTTAAGGTAGGTGCAGTGCAGATGACAGAGGAGTCATCTGCTTATTGTATGATGGAAGCAAGGTTAGTAGCTTTGTGTACATTATTGGTCAGAACTGTGAAGAGCAGAGACCCAGGAATTGAGCCTTGTGGAACACCTACTGTAATGGGAAGTGGGAAGGAGAGTTCTTCTTGCCATTTGACTGATTGATAGCGGTCAGACAGGTAATTTTGGAACCAAATGAGAGTGTTTTTAGATATGTCAAGTGATGTAAGCTTATGTAGAAGTTGTTCATGGGACACTATGTCAAATGCCTTTGACATATTAAGAAATATTGGGGCAACCATTTGGCCATTGTTTTTTAGTTGGTTGACAGTATTGGTAAATTTGAGGAGTGCTGTGGTGGTACTATGGTTTGGTCGAAATCCATGTTGTGCATTGCAAAGGAGGTTTATTAGATAGTAGGTGTTGCATCAGTTGAGAGTGGATGCACTTTTCTAAGATTTTAGAAAGGGGATTGTATAGATATTAGCCTATAGTTAGATAGTTCTAGTGAGGAGCCTCCTTTGTGGAGTGGGGTTACATAGGAGGTTTTCCATATCTTAGGTACATACTGTTTGGTGATAGATCTATTGATCAGTATTGAAACTGGGTAGCAGTTGACATTGGCTGCTAATCTGAAGTAGTTGTTTGGCAGCTTATCAGCAGCAAGGTTTGTGGGTTTCAGTTGGTTTAGCAATTTCTTTATTGTACTTGTTTGGATGGGTTTAAGAGAGAGTAAGGTAGGTGAATTGGTAATAGTAGGGAGGGTGATTTATAGGTTCATAGGTAGGTACTATGCTATTGGCCCTGGGGCCTATATAAGCCAAGCCAAAAAGGTTCCAAGGCTTTCGCCACCCAAGAAAATTATTTGTTGCAGGCTATTTTTGTTTTTTATGAGTGAGAGGATGGAGTTTATGAAAAGTGTGATGCTATGCTTTTTTCTGTGTTTTTGATATTCAGAGATGGGGTAGGGGTAGGGGTATGGCCTGGATGGATATGCTGATTGATGGTAGCCCAGAATTTTTGTGAGTTGTTTTGATGCTTGGACTGAATGCTTGTACAGTACATTTTTGTATCAGCTCTGATTTGCTTTTTGCAGAAATTTCTTAGGTGCAGTAGTTGTCTAGGGAAGGTTTTGATTTGTTGGTTATTTGCCTCTTTGCTTTAGTAACTGTTTGGTTTCTTTAGAGAGGCATGGGCGCTTGTTAGCTTTGTTCTTATGTGTCTTATAGGGGCCAGTGTGATTAGAACATCAAGAAATATGTTATTGGAATAATCGACTGCTGCATCTAGTGTGAGGCATTTTAATGGGGACCAGTTACAGCTTATTAATATTTGTTTAAAGGTGTCTATGGAGAAATGTTTTGCATTACATATTTGTTTATTTGATTGTGGTTTTGTGGGTGAGCTACAGTGTCTTAGAAAGAAGCTTAGTAGGTGGTCACTTAGGCTGTCAGGTAGACAGCTTGAAAGGTGGATTAGATAGGGTTTGTTAGTCAGGGTCCACTCAAGAATGAAGTGTTTGTTGCTGGTTTTCTCAATTCTAGTAGGTGAATGAATCAATTGGGTGAAACCATGAAGGTTTATATGATTTGAGAGGTTATCTGATGAGTAGGTTCTGAAATCACCAACTAGTATAGTTTCTTGGCTAAATGTGGCTGAGACCCATGAGAGAAGGTTTTCTATTGTGGAGGGGTTGTTATTTGGTGGCATGTATACAGCTAGTAAGATGATATGTTTGCTGTTATTGATTTTTAGATGTGAGGCTAAGAGTTCTGTAGTATCAATATCTGGGACGTTTACCTGCAGTTTTTCGAAATTAAGAGTGTCTTTATATAGAATTGCTACTCTTCCACCTCTTCCCCCTCGTTTTGTTATCCTGTCTTGTCTGAGAATATTGTAACCAAGGGGAATAATGTCATTATGTTTATGTGGGATTTAAGCCAGGTTTCAGTTAGTACGGCAATGTCAGGAGTGTATAGTGACAGGGTGGTGTGGAGTTCATGTATTTTGTTTAAGAGACGTCTGAGGTTTATATTTACGAGGAGAATGGCAGAGTGGGTTTGTTAAAGGGTAGGTGGGCAATTTTAAGTACATTATGGGAGGGTTGTTAGGGTGAAAGCAGTTAGTAGTAATAGGATGAATAGTATATGTAAGAGAAACAAGTTTGAGTATTGGGTTTTTGGAGGGGGCTAGTGAAGGAGGGAGTGAAGGTATAAGTAGTGAGGTGATGAGAAAAGGATGTAGTTGAGGCTTTAAGAAGCTGGGGAAGGAATACATAGGGGCTGGGATTATAATATACAATTACGAGGTTGCAGGATCTGATTAGATAATGACTTGTGATGTCATGTTCTGAAATGAAACAGTTTAATTAAAAAGAAAGCAGGACATACCCATATGGAAGAGTAACTGCTGTCCATACCTACTGTCCATACATAGGTTAATACTAGGGTAGCTGCTATGAATGGCAATTTTAAGGCTAGTCAACATGAGAAACACTGACCATTTTATAAATTAAAGTAATTCCAGGATATATTGTTCATCTTCATACAGTGAGTAAAGTTCACACGGAAGAGTGTACCATGCTCAATGCGCCTTCTGCATGTGTTTTTATGCCAGTAAAACTGTTACATCTTTCAAAAACAGGATATATGAATACCTACCTCTATACTAGCAGGACAAATAATTCTTCATAATGCACTTTTAAACACATTGTATGCTTCTTTCATGGTGCATGTCCTTAAACACTATTCTTATTTATTGTATCCCTCCACACACTCATAATCCCTTCATGAGGACTTATAGAGTCTTTTACTCATGAGCTCAAGAAGTTTCTGTTGTCTTAGGAAAGCTTCTGGTTAGCTCTGACTTGTATATGCATAATCTTGCTGATCTAACTAGCTCCAGTTGAGCCAATGTTTTCCTATACATTTCATAAATCTGACCGAACCTTAAAATTATCTTCCAGCCAATTAAACATTAGTTCTCCTTCTGTTTCATATTCTTTTCTTTAGGCAAAAATAATTATGTTTAATTGAAGTGGCAGCTAACATTTGTTTTATTTATTCAATTATTTTTGTATTTAGTTAGGTAGTTATTCATATTTGTATACCAGGGTAGTGGGCTGATTAATACTAAACAATTCCAGCCTGGGTGAAATATAAAAGATTTTACAATCCAAAATGTATAAATGTAAGCAATAATAGAGTAAGTCAGATTAGTTACATAGAAAAAAAAGTATATTTACATTTATGTAAATAAGCAGAGTGTAATGTACAATATTCACATTAGTTTGTAATGCTCTCCCTTTTGTTAAGTTTCTCAATGGCTGACATGCATTCAGAAGAGGTACATATTTCCAATAAATATTTATTACATGAAAGCTTGAGGTTGGAGCACTTTTTTCAGGTTTTTGAACTGAATGGTTATTTTTCTCTTTAGCCAATCAGTTATTTTTTATGTATATATTTTCTTCTGTTTTATTTCAGGCATAACTGTAACTAGGTTTAGGAGAAGGGCTCCCTCGGGCATAAGCTATTAGGGGGTATGATTTACTTTGTTGATTAGGGTGTGTGAGTACTATATCAGCATCATTTAAGAAGCCAAGGGTGAATCGTAGCTTCTTAAATGAGTGTATCTGGCAGCTCAATAGAACTACAGAGGTTTTTGCTTGTTAGTAATTCTAGCACGGATAAGCTTTTTGATACAGGTTACATATCCGGAGTTCATTTGCTCCTCAAATTCAGGGAAGACCTGTTTTGGTCCTGAAATTCAGGTTGAGAGGGTGACCACCCAGGGTATCAAATGGCCTGGTATGGCTCTGAATTCAGGCCAGTCCATGAAACTTATATAAACGACTCAGTTACCTGTCAATCACAAGCTGCATTGTTCTGTGTGGTGGAACTGTGGCCTTGTTTTAATACTTGCCCTATTGTTAAATGGAAATTATGAAGTCCAAACTAATCTGAAAGAAACTGATTATCCTAATGAAGATCTGGCCTGTTTGCAAAATGTCTGACCTGGGGAACTGACACAAAATTATGTACACCATGCTGCACATTTTCATGTACACCACGCTGCACATTTTCATGTACACCACTCTACACGTTTTCATGTACAACACTCTGCACATTTTCATGTACACCACGCTGCACATTTTCATGTACACCACGCTGCACATTTTCATGTACACCACTCTGCACATTTTCATGTACACCACGCTGCACATTTTCATGTACACCACGCTGCACATTTTCATGTACACCACGCTGCACATTTTCATGTACACCACGCTGCACATTTTCATGTACACCACTCTGCACATTTTCATGTACATCACGCTCCACATTTTCATGTACACCACGCTACACATTTTCATGTACATCACGCTGCACATTTTCATGCTTTTTAAATAAGAGTGAGGTAATGAATAACTGCTATAGAGGTGGAAGCTGTGTCATGAATTGCGGCACAAAATCCAATGAGAAGAGAGACAAGACATTAATTCTTTATTAGAGATAAACTATATGCATATTCCAAGGTAAACTGTAGAAAGCTTCAGAGATGAATTTAACAAGCAATGTAGAGTTTAAAGAATTATGTTCTATGCTTTCATCTCCCTGTACTGCCTTGTTCAGTAAGTAATATGACAAGGCAGACATAACTGACTGTTATCAAACTGATTTATAAGAACAAAATTATGCACTATCAGTTTGCTCTCCTGTATCAGTAACACCATGAATATACAGTGATGGAGTATTCAATGATTCAAGGATTTAGGCTTCACTATTTATTTTTCAACATGCCTTTTGGAAGAAAAGGTCAGCAGTTACTTTTAGTTTAGTTGTATATAACAATAGTTCTATTTGCTCTTTTGATAAAATCTACAAGTTGATATAATTTATATAGGATTTCCTAATGCAGTCAGGTGAGTTAACTATAGTCCACTAAACTTCAAACTGTACAGCACAGAGTACTCCAACAAACTAATGCAATGGATCGTACATTGGCTTACTGAACATAAATATTGTGTCTAATATAATGTCTATTGCTCCACGTATTTTTTGAAGCTACCTGTCAATCATCAAGCTTTATTATCTGTTGGTTTGGTTCTATGGAGACATCCTGCCTCTTTAATCTGGCAAGTTTCTTTGAAAGGATCCTGGCAGCTGTAGATGGTAGCCATGTATTGTGTGCAGTATATCTTGACCTAGCTAAAGCTTTGGACCATTCCCCATGCCGGCATCATACAAAGTTAAATGTTTTAAAAACTGACCAATATGTGATAAGATGGATAGAAAACTGGCAGAAAGACAGAACCCATACAGTGCAAGTTGCAGGTGCCTCATCTGAAAGTATGCAAGTGACCATCAGGGGGTCACATGGATTGGTGCTGGGACTTCTTCTTTTTGGCATTTACTTCTCAGATCTCTAAGCAAAGACCCAATACCTCGGGCTAACAAAGTCTGCAGACAGTTGCAAACTGAGGTTATTACATCACCCTATGACACCCAAACCCTCCAGAATGAAATCACCCAAGTACATTCTTGGTGTACTAAAAATGGCTCAAACTAAATGCTAAAAAGTATAGTGTCACAACTTTTGGTAGACAACCCCTCCTCTCATCATACTGCCTAGACAACACACATCTACAAAAAGAAAATGCACTTAATGACTTAGGTACTTGGGTTGCTAGCTTACTCTGTTTTGACAACCACGTGACAATGGTTATCAGGAAATCCTTTTATTTAATCTAGCTAATTACCAAACAAATATCATCAAGATCTAAAGAGGTAATCACTCCCTTATACTCAACATTGATAAGACCAGTTATCAAGAACATTGCCTCCTTTGGGATGTATCTAATTAAATATACCCAAAGGCTCCTAACCAAAGAGATCTCAGCTGTGAAGTCCCTGAGCTGCCAAGAGAGTCTGGAAGCTCTATACCTTTATTTAGTGTCATATAGACTTTTGAAAGGGATTAGATATCTGCTTTGTTTACCATTCCATTAGAGGCATGACTGTCCCAGAGCTCCTTTTCTCTGCAAGTCCAATATTTCCAACGATATTAAAACTTGGACCCAAATCTTCACCAAAAGATAAATAAGATATGGTAGAGGGACAGATTTATAACTCAGCACCTCTCAAACCTCTGGAATAAAGTTCTCCTGCATGTTAAGCAGTACAACTCTATATCTTCATTTAAACATAAACTAGATGACTAAATAGGTATCTAAAAACCTAATCCAGGATTGACTGTATGGCCCACCTAAAGAAAGGATGTGTTGCCTGAAGGAGGGTTCTAGCAAAGTAAGAATAATCATGAGACGTAAGTGACTTTGACATATCTGTGAATCTAAGAAATGACAAAAAAAAAAATAATAACAACATGATAACTATGAAATGGATAAGTATGCATATAAAATTCAGCCATGGAAATAAAACAATATCACTGAGGTTCATGGGGGAAAAGGAATGGTATAAAATAATGAATTAAAATTTTTATGTTTAGCCAGGGATGCAATTAGATAAACAAGTAAGCAAAATGATAAAGGAAACACCCAAAAGATTTGAAAAGATAAATTATAGTGATGATTTTTTGGTTGAGACTGGTTAGATAAGTCACCCTTAACAGCACAAATGAAATGTAAAGTGTAAGAAGAGAGAGTACATTATATGTATAAAGCTGAAAACACACAAAGCATGCGTTTTAAATTTTGAATAGCTGAAAATGTTTTAAGTTTTATTTAAAAAAAAAAAAACTCTTTGAACACTAATTGTTTACTCAAATTAATATCAATCTGGTATTATATGGCACTTGTACAACAGAATAAAAATAATGCTGACATGTGGTAAGCTCTTTTTTACCAGAATATGTTTTTTCTGTGGAAGTGCAGTTCTGAAGAGTTATTGTACATGAAGATATAAGAAAGTGAGGCTGCACTGTGCAGGATTACACAAAGGTTGTAACAGATGGAGTGGGATGGTTACAATTTAACACTGTAGCTAGTTAAAAGGGGGGGGGGTAAAATCATAAGTTTAATAGTCTTATCCATAGCTGACAACATGTTACAGCAATTCCCATGAAGGAGAGGAGGCCCATTTTAAGAAGAAAAGGAAAAAAGGACAAATAAAGTAGGATGGTTCCTTATTTAAGGAGGTAAAGTCATAGGGGTGCTAGAGAGATCTGAATGAGTTGGAAATGGGATAGCGATAAATGTGAATAATGTATTATTTATTTGTTTTACATTTGTTGACTGGAATAGTCCGACTGGATACATGTCCATTTTCAGCGGAGGCTCAGGGAGAAAAGCTTCAGATTACAAATATAAACATAGCACATTAAGACAGGCACACAGCAACAAAAACACCTTCAGAGACAAAACATATTTACAGAGCATGTACAGAGTAAGTTCTGTGTAGCCCTCAGTGGAACCACAGCAGGTTCACAATGTTTCATAAAATAAATAATTGAAATAAATACTAGTTTAAGGGGTCAGAATTAAAGACTGTTAATGCAATAAAATCATTATGTACATACAATTGCTGGGAAAAAAGGAAAGTAAATGGATTTGGTCTTTAATAAGTCATGTAAACCCTAAGAATAGGTTGAGTCCTCTGTATAAAATGTAATACCAGATGGTAAACCATGTGGATTAACTTTGCAGTATCAGATCATCCATCTTGGGATAAGGATTGCACCATGAATGGAGACTGCACAGGAATTGTAACATAAAATACTAGTAAAGAAGGTTGTGATATATATCTATATCTATCTATCTGTGCATACATATATATCCTCACCCCCCTAGCTAGGGTAACTATTGCAAGATCACACCTCCTCTCTACCCTTATGTATGCCTCTCCTGTACTCACCAATCTATCCAAAACCAATCTCAGCAAATTATCAGGATATTACAATCATATAGCCAGATTTGTTACTGGCATGGCTTTTAGGACCCACCATTACCAGAACCTCAAAGCACTGGGATGGCTAGAGTACCCTACCCTTCTACAGTTCAACAAGCTTATAGTAGTGCATAAAATACTCCAGCAACCTAATAACACCCTTGGCCTCAAAAATATTTTCATCCCTCATACTGCCCCCAGGCCATTATGCTCAGCTGATAAACTACTGATACTTACCCAAAAATCCAACAACTCTGCAGGCGATGCTATATTTGCCAACTCAACTGATAAAATCTGGAATCTACTCCCTACTAATGTTACCAAGGAAACCTCACTACCCCTATTTAAAAGAGAACGCAAAAAATACCTCACATCTCATTGGCTGTGCTCTTGTCGTAAACCTAACAGCTTCACTAATACATGTCTTGCTACCCAACCTGCTGGTTTAGTCAAGTATCTATGCCTCATAGCATTTGAATGTCTAGGCATTGTGAATTATTATATCTGATTGTATTCTATGATCACATTTTCTGATACGTTTCTGCCAATCAGATGTGTCTGCACATTGTGTATATTGATATCTGCCTGTATTCTTTGACTATATTTTTCTAAACATGTCTGCCTGAGTTTATCACTCAGTGATTTATGTACTGTCTCTTTTTTGGTATGTGGAGTTTTTCTCCTAGGGCCTCCAATGAAAATGGACATATATCCAGTCAGACTATCCGGTCAACAAATGTAAAATAAATAAAGTATATATATATATATATATATATATATATATATATATATATATATATATATATGCATGTATGTGTATTTCAGAAATTTTAAAAAGACTAGTCGGTGTAGATCAGACAGTGTTGCAGCATTTTGTTAATAATATACAGGGCAAAATACTTCATTTTTTGCTGTTTCATTGTTTTCTCTCTCATTGTTAACTTTTTTTTTTGTTGTTTCTTCAGGCAGTGTGCATTTCATTTAACCTTTCTTGAAGTCACTGAGTGCATGCAGAAATTGTATTGTGTGTACTTGAGAAAATGATCATATTTGCTAGGAGATTTCCAGCAGCCATGTGACAAATTATAATTATAAAAAATTGTGAATAATATTTAACAATTATAGTTTGCCTGTTTAAAAACAATATCATAAGGAGGATATGCTTATCAAATACAATGCGCATTATTTTAAGATACATCATATTTTTATCTAGGGCCCCACTAGAAGCTCAGATACTTAGGAGTATCAGCCATGTTTGTTATTGGATGGTTACTCTTGCTTCTCAAGAATGTTGTTTCATAGGCTAAATGCACACACGCAAACACACACACACACACACACACACACACACACACACACACACACACACACACACACACACACACACACACACTTGTAATAAACCAAACTGCATTCATAACTGCATATCAAACAAATAATAATAGGGGGAATGACAGCTTAGACAGTATAAACAATCCAGTGTTTTTTTCTTATACAAAAGCTGGGCATTTATTCTAATGATTATGAATGGCAGTTTTTACATAATCATAGCTACATATTTGGCTTTAACAGTATTTACCTAAGAGTACTGATTATGAGAGAAGTTATTCAGGCTAGTTAATCATTTTTCTCTCTTTTGTCAGATAACTTTTGAATAAAAGGTGATTAATTTTGGTAAGCCATGATGGCACCTTGCTAATGCTTATTTGCCTACTTTGTTAATGTTTAAATGTATACATACCAGACTTGATAAAAGAATAAAAGATAGTGATTTTTTTTTTTTACTTTTGTGTCAGCAGAGTTTATATGCAAATCCCATGTCATAGTAACAAAATGTCCTTTGCTTTGCAGGTCAATATTTATATAAAGGGTGGTTTTGTGATTTATTCATACAAGGTAATATGTTTTTAATTTCGAAAATGAGAGGAAGTTAGGTGCAGCTCAACTGATAATGAATAAAATAATTCACTTCCTTTTTTCCATCAAGAAGTGTGCTTGTACAGTGCTAAATGTTTTAATGCACTATTTTTTGACATCTGTGAAATAATGCATAAATGTGTCCACTTCGAAGCAGAAATTTTTATTAGACCCAAGGCATTTATGACCAGCAACTCCTGGTGCATGACTTCATGCTCTGATTTTTCATAAATAAAACACTATTTCTTCTGAGAAAAATAATAATAATGCCCTTTTAAACACATATCATACTTTACAGGTCATATTACTTCTTTATCACTTCTCAGAGCTGAGTTTCATTTACACGAACTAGTTCAATATAACAGTCCTGAGGCACTGCACGTATAATTTATCTTTTCTCAAGCCTGTATGCTTTAACTCCATAATCATTCTAGTATAATGTTTTTCATACATTTCAACTTTTTGTTTGTCATGTTGTATTCCAATTTATGTAAATTTCTTTAGATGAAAAATGAAGAAGACAGTAGCAAATTTTTAGGTTGTTTTTTTTTTATCCTGAACTATTGCTTACACAGACCACTTGCTTTCACACTTTTGAAGAACATCTTCTAAGCTCATCACATCATATAAGATTATACAAGATTAAAGAAAACTATGAGTGTGGCAGGTGCAATTACTGGTTCCTGAAACATGCCAAGTTTTCTAAGTTTATCAAAACTATTATATTCTATCCATCGCAGAAACCCTAAACAAAGACTACAATTGTCCATTTTTGATATTTTCATATGATACTTATAGATTTGCAACACTTTTTATTAAAATATATTATATTAATAAAATACTGCATTGAAATGGATATCTGTCTAGGTGATGATTAGCTTGCCACATAAGATACTGGGGAGCTATATCCAGGAATAGATTTGGGTCAAAGGACAGCTTGACAAGTTGGGTATATTGACCCTTTATGAAGAAGTTAAAGGTAAAAAAGTAGAGTAACTTGCAGCAGAACACAACAGAATTACCTATTTTTGATGCAAGACTGATACCAATTTTCTCTGCTATCCCTCCTTTAGAAATGTTTATTAGTCCTCTGTGGGGACCTGCCCAATGACTCCTCTTCTTGTGTCTTACTGGCTCAGCCATTCTCTTCCAGTGTGAAAAAGTTATATCACATTGGACCAGGATGGAGTGGCTCATTTGTTTCCATCTGTGTGGTCTTATCAGTCTATTTGGTGGATGACAGTCAGGTGTTAGAGAAAAAGCCAGATCCTGGTCCTGTAGTGGTTCCTATTCCAATGCCTAGCCTCTTTTATGAATGATCGTCAAACTACTGGTAGGTATCACTAATGGGTGCAGCTAGTTGCCTTCCTTCCCCTGGATAAGTAAGATGAGGCAGCTGCTTGACCCCATCTTTTTCCACATGTGTCCTCCATGCCTGTGAGGCCTGAGCCATAGTCAAGGCTTCATCCCTCTACACCATGGAGCCAGGTGCCATTTTTCCAAAATGTTATTGCAAACATAATGGTATGGAAGGGAAGAAAAGACCACTTTAGATCTCAATTCTGACATTAGAGCTTTTAATGATCTTACAGTGGGCAGTCATTTCACCTGTCAGGAGGATAACGTTCATGTTATAATCCAAAAGGAAACCCATGAAGAATGAAATTAGATTAACAGAAATCTACAGAGAAAAGCATGCAAATGAACTGATGCGACGAGATCACAGCATTCTGGTTGGAAATGCCTTTTAGTGCATTGCTCAGACTTTTAATACATCGTGATTAGGTGCAGTTTGTTTATATGTGATATTTAGCTGAATTTCTTGAGATTCTGCATGTAGTACTAGATGCATGTATATTGCTGCCCAGTATTTGAGGCACGTATGTCTATACCTTGTTGTTTAGTTAACTGTTATGTTGAAGTAAGAAACATTGTCCTCAGATATACGTATGCTGGAGAAAATGAAGAAAAGTATTCCATTTCATGAACACTAGACAAAAAGTGAGTCAGATAAAGCAGAGGAAGTGTATCCCTATTTGCATCTTATTCTCCCATTATTTCCAGCTTTTATAAACATGGTTTTAAATGTTAAACATGCTTTTACTTCAGGATGTTTTTAAAATGAATGGATTTTTTTTTCAATAAAGTAGTTAAACTACTGACAGCAATAGTCTGAGTTCATGAGAAATAAATTGTTTCTGAGTGTCCCTAGCTGTGAAAATGTATTTTGACTGACAAAGGTTGAGACAGGAAAGATGGTATGATTGCATTAGTAAAAAAAGGTGCAGGGGCATATCCCCTTGCTTGCTACTTTCTAGTTCTACTGTAAAGTTTTTGGGCTTGCTTATGTCTAGAATTCACAAAGTTACCATTGACATTTATACTGGGGAATCTGTCCTGATCAAACTTAATATTTCAGTCTTGAGTACTACTGTAAATGTGAAGCAAATGTGGCTATTTTATTATATGTCTGTTACAGTTTATTAAGATGAGTTGAGGAAACATTTGTTAGGACGGAAGGAGCGTAGAGGAGTATCAGTGGGAAAGCAGATCTAGAGGCAGTTATATGTGTAATGTGTAAGATATGGTTTGATTCTATGCAGTACTCCAAGGTTTTGGTCAGTCCTTTTAACAACATAACTGTTATTTTGGTTATATTGTAGAATTTGGTCAATTATGACTCCCAGTAACTTAGCTTGAGTTACTTGTTTAAGGGTGGGGGAGCTTGTTCTGAGAAATACTGATACATTTTTTAGTTTTTTTTTTTTTTTGTATGGATTTTGGAGCAGAAAGTATTATTTACTTTTTTTACATTTAGTAATAACTGTATTTAAGAGGGAACATTTTTTCAACTTTTGAGTTCAGTTAAAAAGGGATTGGAACATACTAAAACTGAATAATGTTGCTTTCTTCTATGGAATATATTTCATTTATCAAAATGCAAAATAAAATTACTCCTAAGATCGATCCTTCAGGTGCTCTTATTGTTATTTAGTTATTTGACTTTATTCAGTGGAAAAGTCTCAGTGGGCAAAAAAAAAAAAAAATGTTTCTATGGAGGTCTGGGGAGAAAAGCTCCACCATGAAATTACATGTAGTATATAACATAGCAATAATTTTGATATCCATAATTCACAAATAAGTAAGAAAAGATTTACTTATGCTTAGTGCAATGCTAAAAAAACTAAAAACAATTTAAAGAGAAAAATGTATATGCTAAATATCATGAGGGTAGTAGAGAGTTATGAAAAAGACCTTAGTATTTTGTCATTATTTTGCCAATGGACATTTTTTCATAGTAAGAGAGGCCGTTTTTAAACCATTATATTGTTGAATTTTTTATGTTTAATTTTTGTACTCTAGTTTAAAGAGTAGTGGATGTGATATATTTTCAAAAGTTTTGGACAGATTGAAGAAATGTGTGGTAACAATTAGTCCTTGATTTTTGTTTAACTGTGCTTAGGAATAATAATAATGTTGCTTCCTTGCGATGTCATGGTTCAAAACCATGGTGAGCAGAGGAGAATAGTACCTGTTTATATATATGTATCTGGTTTGTATGTTGGATAGCAGCGATAGAATAATTATGGATAGTATCTGTTGAGCTTTATAGACGTACCTCCTTTGTGTAGTAGAATGAGAAAGGATTTTTTCCTTGTGTGGGATAATATAATTTTTTTATATATCAATTAATAAGTGATTACTAGGCTAATTACCATAAGGGGATTATTTAAGTTTTGTTATGCTTCCCAAGGTAAGAATCAAACCATGCGGGTCTATATCATTTTGTCGAAAACACAAACCATCGAATAAATATTTATCAGACTCAATAAATTGAAAACCAAATTCAGCAAACAATCACTTCTGCAATCCCCCCCCCCCAGAAACTAACTAGTGGAACAACCTAGTGACTGTCATAATAACCACATAATTTAAAACCCACCCAAGTCAGGGGATGTACCCCCCCACCCCTAAGTAAATATACCAACTCTGAGATCGCACTACAGTGGGGAAAAGGGCAAATTCTCAGTGATGGCCAACTAGTTTGTTTCCCTGGGAAAAAAATTCATGGACGTGATCAATCACTGAATTTAGATTGCAGTTTATTGAGTTTGATAAATAACGATTTGATGGTTTGTGTTGTCAACAAAATGAAGTGTACCCAAACCATGTACCTTCTGTCTGTGAGTTAAAGACCTTAACCATTATGCCATCCCCTATGTACTAGGTTAACTCCCCTGATGGGCCATTTTAAATCTAGCCAAATTTCCAAAGGTGAGACTCAAACCCTGTATTTGGTGTCTTTGAGGTAAATACCAACCGCCAGCCCCAATGTTTTATGGATACAGGGTATTCTACAAAGACATGTACCAAATAATTAATTAATTAATCATGGACTTGCTGACGTTTTTTTTTTAAGTTACAAATCCTGTTATAGATTATTTTTCTTGGTGCTTCAGAGATATTCCTACTCTGTAGTTGTAATATACTTATGAGTTGTGACACTCAGTAAAGGATTATATTGGATAGGAGTTGGTTTAGGTTAGGGTGTTTGAGGCAGCTGATTTTGGCCCAGTCAATTTGAAAGTCACCTATTATGATAATGGCTTGTTTAAGGTAGACTTTAGCCAAATGAGGATATCTTCTGAGGTGCTATTTATACTAATGATATTGGTCAGTACAAAGATTAGTGCTATGCAGAGTGTTTTATGGGTGTTTATTTTAAGGATTGTTAATATGACTTTGGCACTGGTAAAATCAGATATTGTTAGTGAGTTGTGTCTCATGTCTAGCTGGTTAGAGTATAGACCTGCTGTTCCTCCAGTTCATTTATTTCAGACTGTCTGTTCAAAGAATATTATATCCTGATGGAAGAATTTCAGTATTTCTGCTATTTTGTGGCTTTAACCATATTTCTGTTATGGCCAAAATGTCAGGAGAGTTGTGCAGTAACCATGAGAGTGAATGTCTGCAAGGTTGTTACAAATACTTCTTGCTATTAAGTGTGTTATTTTTATTCTTGGAATTCAGTTCCAAGAGTGATAGATATGGGTATTCATGGGGAATTTAGGGGAAAGGGTCCTGGATTTAGTTTAATGTCACTCCAAGATAGAAGGTCAAGGAAGGTGGGGTTTAGCTATGTTGTATAGCCATACAGTAAATTAAGTAATAGTTTATATTCTTTTTTTTTATAATTTTGTTGATATTGTTACAAGATTTAAGTTGGTAGATCAGGATGTTGTTGAATATTTGGGCTATATATTTGAGTGTTTTTATGTAGTGCATGCAGTGAATCTGATATTTGCATGGGTAGTGGTATTATTATATGTGATATCGAGCATCGTTTCTTTTCTTTTTCTTTTTTTTGTGCTTTTTTCCCAGATGGTTTGAATGATTTTTGTTTGGGGTATCTAAGCGGATCTAGGACTATTGAATGAAAGTTCAATAGTCCGAATCCAAAATCACCGAACATACTTTAACGAAAGCACTTTCACCAAAAAACTGCTTTCGTTAAAGTGCATTAAAAAAAAACAAATAGTCAATAAATCTACTTTTATGCAGGGGGGCAAGCCCCCCTGCAACCCCCATGTGGGGGTCTGTGCTCCCCTCACCCCCCCTACTTTAGTATTCTCACTCCAAGATCGCACTACAGAGAGGAAAAGGGAATATTCCCTTATCTGCACCATAGTATGATCTCCGCAACAGTCATTCCCCCATGACTCCCTCTAGCTGCAGGCATACTTCCGTGAAAGTGCTTTTTTGGTAAAAAGCCCTTTCGTGGAAGTATGCCCGTCTTTTTGTGCTTCGGTGAAAAGTTCCTTCGGGAATCAGTATCGATCCCATCTAAGCAATTATATTAACTTAAGAGAATGTAGTTTCGATAGGTGATTGGGTAAGATACCTTTAATCATGAAGAATATGCTGTGTGGTATGTATTTGTAACTGCAGGTGCAATAAGTGAAGCTAGAAATGAAACATATGCTATTTCTGTGGGCAATAAGGTGAAACAACTTTAACCAGGGAGAATTAAATTTTATGTTGTTTATGCTTAAATCTAAGTATATTTAAGTCTTGTAAAGTAACTATTATTATCTGTGGCTACTAGCTACTTGTCCAAATCTAGGAAGGATGTTTTTTTAAGCTTGATATTAATTATATATTGTGAAATGGTAAAATTATATAGTCTTTGTTTAGTTAAGTGTTTCAATATTTTGTTCATTTGATTGCATCATCATATCCTTTGCCAGAAAGTATGTGCTTAATTAAAGTAACGTTTAAGATATGAGGTTACTTATTGGTATAAAATATGGACAAAGGGGGGAGGGTGGGAATGGGGACAGAATAACAGTGAAGCAAACTCCGTAGTCACCCCACACACACACACACACACACACACACACACACACACACACACACATACACGCACACACACACACACGCACACACACACACACACACACACACACACACACACACACACACACACACACACACACACACACAAACCCCCCCTACACTGGGCAGGTTAGTAGTGAAGTAGGCAATGTCTGATTGAAATAAGTAAAAAGAGCTAATACTAACAAAAGGTGGTTAGAGTTTGGGAATGACATAAGCAAACAGATATATAAAGGATGCAAAGGATAAAACCATGATAGATGTTTACTGTTGCAAAATCTATAAAGCGGGTATTAACTGCAATGATATCACTGAAAGGATGGGATACTTAAGTTATAAATAGGTCTGAAACAAAGAACTTAAGAACAGGAACTGGTAGGGCAGTGTGCATAGTATGATATCCCAGTAAGCACAATGTGTACACTAGAACACTGGATTATTAGCTAAATCACATGAAGCAAGAAAAAATAATAACTGAACACAGAAAAGAAAGATGTCTGTAAGAACATTAACCCTCATGGAAAACTTTTTAACTATTACAATTTGAAGTACAATGCAGCCCTTATCATAGATCTGCTAATGTTTTGTGAAAGTGTCATCCATATGTAGGATTTTTCCAAAGTAAGGCAAGCACTTAGAGCTAATAACATCTGTTGCATGGGCTGCACTGAATTGTCATAGCTAGGTTGTATGCTCTACATGAGATGGCTTAGATGAGAGAACGGCCAAAACCTTACATTCAATCCAAATACCATGTGGGTGTCTAAGATTCTTTCAAAGGTAAGGCAAGTCCTTAGAGCTAATAACATTTATTGCAGGGGTTGCACCAAGTCATTGCAGCTAGGCTGTATACACAGTCTGTGTGCTCAAGTTCAAGCACTGTGTAGGAGACTGGCTAAAAGTTTTCAAAGGCAAGGCAAGTACACAGCGCTAATAAGATTTTTCTTGCTTCCACTGATTCATTGAAGCTAGATTTTATGTTCTACTTAGGATGTCACCTTGGAGAGATTAGCACATTCTGTGCATTCAATCTGTGAACCACGTGGGAGTCTGACTAAGGTTTTTAAATGCAACAGAAGCTGTCATTGTTATGTTTGTTTGAAGTGTTGCACAAAGTCATCACAGCTAGGGTGTATGCTGTGATTAGGATCCCTTGTGGGGAGAGATCCCCATAGACTGTGCATTCAATCCAGGAACTATGCAGGAGTTTGGGATGGATTATGGTATAATACTCCTAAGGTAATGTCTTTCCTGAAATAGCGATAGGAAAATCAGTGTTATTCTTTATAACATGCTGTGGGTGTTATGCTTTATTACATGGTGTAATATTTCATTGCTCTGTTTAGTAGACAGCCTCTCAGCCATGGTGAAAGGAGTTTGTCACATAAGCTAAGTTTACACTTTAGCTGTACTAAGATATTAACAAGATCAGCAATTGTTTTCTTAATGTCTAAAAGAGACATTTGCTTAAGTCATTCATCCTTATATGGATGATAATTGAACAAAATATCATGAAATAAAGCTTCTAAATCAGTGTGAGAATTTATTTAATGCAGCCCTCTGATAAATAAATGACTCTTTTTAACATGTTACTTAGATTAGTTGCCCGAGTAATGTCATAATAGTGGAATGACTAGATGTTAGAAAACCATATCTTGTCCAAATGAAATAAAATAGAGAGTAAGCATGTATAGTGACTAGCTAAAACCATGGCATAGAGTTATAAAGCCCTAACTATGGCCTTGGTGACCTGGGTTTGATTAATGGCTCAGGCATCTGATGCACTGGCAGGCAGGGATAGGAATGATGTTTGGATGGGTATTCCCTACCTTCAATCTGTGCTGGAGCCATGGACATGGGGGTGGTCGAACAAAGAAAATAAAGGGAGAGAAGGGGTGGACAATGGTTGAGCTGCTGAGGAGGTGGGGCAATAAATAAATAGAAAAAGGGACCTTGCATAATTTTAAATTCAAAGTCTTAGAAGTGATAAATAGAAATTTAAGGTTTGGTGACATGAATAATAAATTGGAGGTATCTGAGTACAAATGGATTTTAAGGCTTGAAGCGGACAAGGTACCTGGGTTAAATAACATGGCAAAAATTAAGTTAGATTTTAGACAAAAACAATACAAGTAATTTTATTACTGCTTAAAGACATTATATTTATTAACTGTATGTCTTATGAAATCTTATTCATGAGTTTTATACACACCTCTAAGGATGTATAGATATATATTTTTTTATGTAATTGTGTTTTAATGACAACTCATTAATTATGCTAAATTTGTGTATTGTTTTGTGTTTTTATTGGAGGGCTGTGTCAGGTGGTTTGTAATTCATTGCATATATATGAGATTATTTTTAATTGTATTAATTATGGTGCTGCGGTAGCATTGTCGCCTCACAGTAAGACGCTCTCCGGTTCGATTCTCAGCTAGAGCATCTTCTGCATGGAGACATGCGTGAATGGACGTACCTTCATTGAAGGTTGTGCATCAGGCCTGGCAAGCTGGTATGTAAAAATCAACTGCCAATCATTAGCGGACCGGAGTTCCGCTATGGCAACCCCTAACCGGGAAAAGCCGAAAGACACAAACAAATTAATCAAACACTGAAGAAGGGGCATTCCCAAAAGCTTTGTTGTTTTTACTAATAAAGAGAGTGTTTTCTGTTCTATTTGTTCTTTTTTTGACACCAGTGACATAAGAAATAGTAGAAATTCAAACCACGGTTGAACTGGACTTTTGGCTGGAGGTGGGGCAATATGCCAGCATGTCCCTACTGAACATCCAAACTTTGGATATTACTGGTGAATACAGGGATGCTTTGGAATATGGGTAGGTTATAACAGAAAAACTCTTAATGGCAGAGTACAATGCTCTAAATGGCTTATCCATCCCAACCCTTTTGGATTGAGTCTGGGAGAAATAGAAGGATAAGTAGATCTGAAAATAATGGGGGAATGAGATGTACTGAGTGCTGGCTGAGTGGGAGGAAGAAAAAGCTGTTTAATGACTAGAGCACACTGAAACACAAACATGTTGGGTTATGGCAGAAAACAAACATTCATGTTGTGCGGTGTCCTATACTAGGAATGGGGTGTGGCAATGTGAGATATGGATGCAGAATCATTGGGATGGTCATATCAGGAGTGATGTTGATCATAGTCATAGTGCAGCAAGACTGTTTAGATTTCCCCTAACACTGTAGTGTTCATGTTTCACATCTGTCCATGATCTTACCAGCATACCTTTAACTGTGACATGCCTAGCAAACCTGGTATTGACTGACAGAATTATAGAGTCAGCTACTGGAGACTATGTGGACTATGAGAGGTGTCATATCCTGCATAACTCATAATGGTACAGTTCTGTGCCTTCACATGTGATAAGCATCATGGCAGTCAGCCCATGGGTGGGACTGGATGACACTCCTCACCATCTTCCCATTTGCCTCCATGACCCTGTGTACTTCTGAGAGTATACTATGGACATAGAGCTGAATATTAATATGAGGTTACAGGTGATGTACTCCCATATCTGATACTGTATTGATATCATATCTGTCAAGTTTTATTAATGGCGAACCATAATTGTTGGGATGCAACCACTTCATGTATTCCTCCTAACAGATTTCTGATTTCAGTACCACTGGTGTGTCAAGTATCTCTGTCATACTGTTCTAAGCAATCCTTTTTGTGGATCATGTTTCCATACTCAAGGATTTCAGCTAGGTGCAGTGTGCCCACACTTGCAGTAGTAGGAACCAGGATATGGGCAGCATCATGAGAAGATTGAGTAATGGTAATATCAGCTGTATAGCCCAAGTTCTGGACACTATCATGCACTCCAACCATGGTATTATGTGTGAAGAAACAGCAACAATAACACTAATTAATAAGGTGCCACTCCAGATGAAACTGTGATAAAGCTGTATGAAAGCTAGTTCAAAAAAGTGAGCTGTAAAGTTATACAGGCATTCTTTGGCTAGCTGCACATCCAGTCTGTATCTCTGAAGTGTTTGCAGAGGAAGCACTGGTGTCAGAATACATCAGGGACTGGCCAGAGTTACTTAGAAGATGTACTTTTTAAACATGTATGTATTATATTGAACAAGTTAATTATTTAGTGGCACTTGGTTCCTATGTACAAATCCACACCAAATTCATAGTCAGTACAGAGAGATGAGAAAGGCTGCTGGATCAGCCAGCAACCTAAAAAGTGACCCATGCTGAATTAATTTCTACTGTGTTTCTATGGGTATGAATTGTGATCACTGACTGCATTAACATGTCAGGGCCAGTGTTTCCACAGCTGATCAAGCTGTTGCCAGGAGGAATTATCGTCATCTTCTAACATTAGACTATGCGCTCTCAAGGTCTGCAGAAGACTACATTTTCTTAAACAGCAAAATTGTTATGCTTTTTTTTTACCCATCATGCAAAACCCAAGAGGCACAGGACAAATCTGTATATGTGCCTTGTAATAATGAGTTTTTACTTTTATTTATTTTTATTTATTTTACATTTGTTTACCAGGAATGTCCGACTGGGCCAATGACCCGTTTTCAGCAGAGGCCCAGGGAGAAAAGCTCCATAAAAAGAATTTATACATGAGGATTTAACAGGAAAGCATTTATAAGATTATCACAGAAGAGAGAAAAAGATTACATTATTTACCAATACAAGCAAATGTAAAATGATTAATTTATACATACTAGAAATAATTAATAAATACATACTTGATACATAAATGGCTCAGAGTAGAAAAAGGAGTAGCAAGGAACATAACAACTATAACAGATTAACTGATAAGTTGAGTAATATGCGACTTGTAAAGGAAAGAAGCGAAAGTTAGCAAAATGGAGGGAGACCAGAGAAAAAATATCTAGAGAGCTAAGAGGTAAAGGAGAGGGGGAATTGGTTGAAGTAGACTGGAGAGAGAGAATAGGAGAGAGAGGCCTAGTGTGGAAGTATTGAACTTAGTGTTAGATTTAACATAGAGTTCTCATAATAGATATACACTAGTAAGCACACTAGATGTTAAGGGGGATACTGGAAGTGTTATAACGTAGCATATGTACAAAAACAGAAAAAGAAAAAGGAAGAAGGGAGAGACTAGATGAAGTAGGATAGAGATAGAACTGAAAAGACAGAAAAAAGGAAGTGGGACACTAGATGAAGTAGGACAGAGCTACAGTTGAAGAGAGAGGCCTAGTGTGGAAGTGTAAGAGGTTAAGTAGGTACCTTTATTCAGCCTGGCTTAGTACAAGCACAAAGCCAGTTGTTGGTGAGGTGTTCCTTTAGAAGTTGTTTAAATCTGGAAATGTTGGTGTTATTGAATATTGTTTGGGGTATGGAATTCCAAGATTTAGATACGTGGTTTGAGAATAGGGAATCACTATAGCTGTTGTTGTATTTGGTTATTTTTAATAGGATTTGGTTGGAAAATGTTAGGGATCTACAACTGGATAGGGGTGGATGAGGTGTTTTAGAGCAGGGCAGTTGTCTGGGGGGTTGAAGATGGTATGCGTGAAATTTAGTTGGTTAAAGGTAAGAAAATAGGGAAGTTCAAACCATTTTAGTTGGTGCAGTGCAGTGCAATGGTAAGATCTGTATGGGAGGTTTGAAGCAAATCTTACTGTTTTGTTATAACAGGATTCAAATTTGTTTAGATCAGTTTTTCTGAGGTTAGTGAATAATGGTGAAGCATATCGCAGGGTAGAAATTGATGCATTCTGGGTATGGCAATTCTGATGGAGTCACTTAGAAAAGGCTTGGCTCTATAGAGTGAGCCAAGCTTAGTGTGTACCTTCTTGATAGTTAGGGCTAGGTGCTTATGAAATCTAAGGTTGCTGTGAATGGTCACCCGAGGAGTTTGGTCTGTTGAATGGGTTCAATTATAGTTTTATAGGTGGAATAGATGGTAAAGGGTGGAGGGTGATCATGTGTTTTGTTATTAATGAGGAGCATGAGCTTAGTTTTTTTTTGGATTGAGAACAAGTTGGGGGTCCGATAGGTACTTTTTGATGTCACTGAAAGCTTTTTGGGTAGTTTGAAGGTGTGCTGGTATACAGGGAGCTGAACAAATAAGGGAGGAGTCTTCTGCATATTGAGCAATGGTTGCATGTTGAGTAGCTGAGGAGAGTTTATTGGTGAAAATAATGAAAAGCGGCGGGCCAGGTATGGACCCTTGGGGTTCACTAATGGAGACAGTAAAAGGGAAGAGAGTTCATTATGCCACTTGACTTCCTGTTGACGGTCGGATAAATAGATAAGAAACCAGGAGAGAGTAGGCTGGGAAAGGTTTAATGAGTGTGGCTCATGGAATAGTTTCTGATGAGAAACTGTGTCAAAAGCTTTTGACATGTCAAGAAAGATAGAGGAGATGTGTAGGCCAGAATTCCTAAGATTGTTTATTGTATTAGTTAAGCTAACCAGAGCAGCAGTGGTGCTGTGCTTTGGCCTAAAACCATGCTGGGATGCAGATAGGAGGTGGTTGTTCTTTAGTAGATAGTCAAGTAGTTGTGTATGGATACATGTTTCATGTATTTTGGCAATGGGGAAGAATGGCTATTGGTGTATAGTTATTGAATTCAGTGGATGTGCCACCTTTGTGTAGCGGCATTATATGAGATATTTTAGAGACTGTTTGGATATATTGGTCAGTAGTGGGACCAGCTGATTAGTATAGAAATAGGGAAGGAAACAGCATCTGATGTTGTTTTCAGACACTTATTGGGCAGCTGGTCTTTAGTCTGGAAAGTAGTTTCTTTATGGTGCTAGTTTGTATAGGTTTAATTGAATAGGGTTTGAGGTTATCTGTTGCCTGTGTAGGTAAGTAGAGAGGGGTAGGGTTGTTCTTTTTTATAAGAGATAGGATAGAATTTACAAAGTGGGAGTTAAAATGGGAGCCAATACTATCAGTGTTGTTGGTAGCTTTTGGAGTTGTGGTTGTGAACTGACTGGGTTTTAGCAAACAGTTGATGGCAGTTCTGGGGGTTATTTGGTGATTTTGTTATCTTGTTGTGTAATAGACTTTTTATCATGTTTAATTTGTTTTTTTGGCTAGGTTACACATTTGTTGATAGTTGAGAAGAGATGTTTCATTTTTGGTCTCATGATAATGGTGCCAGGCTCTATTTTTGAGTTTAAGTAGCTTCTTGGTCTCTTTAGTGAGCCATGGTATATGTTTAGATTTAATATGAGTTTTTCTTAGGGGGCTAGGTTATTTATAATATTGATAAATTCATTGTGAAAATATTGAACTGCTGAGTAATTTTATGAGAGGACCAGTTGTATTTTTACAGAAGGGCTTTAAAGTCTTCAGGTGGGAATGTTTTTTGTTCGTTATATATTTGTAGACTATATTTTTGGGAGGGCAAATACATTGTCTAACCAGGTAGGTGGGTCAGTGATCGCTTATGCTGTCAGGAAGACAACCATATTAACAGCAAATGCATGGCTTATTTGTAAGGGTCCAGTCCAGTACTGTGCTTGTCAATCCTGGTGGGTGATTGTATCATTTAATAGAAATCATGGAGGTTAATAAAACTGGATGGATTGTCAGGTTAAAGTCCTCCATTATTATAGTTTCCTGACTATATGTTGAAGCACACCAGCAAAGGAGGTCTTTAATAGAGGCTGGGTTGTTACCAGGGGCTATGTAAACTGCTATGAAAAAGATGTGCTTGTTGGAGTTGATTTGGAGGTAGGAGACTACAATTTTAGAATTCTTAGGGTTTGGGTAGTTGTTTACTAAGCGGTCCAGTTTGAGATTATCTTTGTAAATAATGGCTATGCCACCACCCTGTTTATGAGGCCTGTCAAGCCTATGGATGTTATACCCTGGGGTCAGTATCTCAGTGCCTTGTAGCTGTGGTTTAAGTCAGGTTTCTGTTAGTACTGTTGAACACTTATATGTAGTGAGCTTATATGTTCTTATCATAGCTATACTTTAATATTGTTACAGCTACATGTAATACAACACCTACAAAAACATAACCATTAGACCAGGGAACAGTACTTTATAGCTTGTTAAAGCCACAGTCTGTCTTGATAATGACAGCCATATAGTGTACTCTATGTACTCAAATAACAATAGCTGACTGGCACATCATAGCAAGAACATTTCAACTGTTTTGGTGAATTTTAAAGTGCAAATAGATTCAAAAATATTGTAAGACTTTCCAAAGCTAATTTCAAATAAATTTGCAGATAGAAGTATAACATCAATGCTGCCTAATTTTTCTGTCCATTTCTATTACAAGTCCCGTGCTATAGTTAAAGAGAGTCATTCGAATGGAATGTTTCTGAATCATTTAATTTGTTATCTCTGGTGCAGCATACAGCTGAGGTCACTCATAACCTGTACAAATTAATGGGAGCTAACATTGTACTGCTGTCATCTGTATATAAACGTACTGTTATGAGCCATGCAACTAACAGTGCACTTCACAAAGGAGTCAGATGTCTATCCAAGGTATTGCCACATGTTTAACAGCCACAGCATTGTTGGGACTCACTACAATGAGTCCCAAAATACAGAGACTTAATGGCCAAAAGATCATAGTGGCATGTAATAAGTCAGAAATGCCATTTCTCTGAATTTTACCTTTTCTCCAAAGCATTCCAATTTCAGATTTGGTATATACAAGTTTGGAGGTGTGTGTGTGTGTGTGGGGGGGGGGCTTGCCCCCCCCAGAAGAAGTTTAAACAGAAAAGTGATTTTTGAGATTCTCTGTTCTCCTGTGTTTTTGGTATTTTTTTTCGCTTTTTGGCACTCCACATCCAGTGCTGACATTTCAGTAGGGAGCCTTGAGGATCACATCCAGCAAAAGTGGAAGGTACAGCAAACTTGGAGACTACAAGGTATACT